>NC_135807.1:66240851-66519250 GCF_964213995.1 Mustelus asterias | reverse complement strand
AGCATTTGTGGACAAACATGTCGTTTCTCTTCTTGTTTTGCACATTTTCAGCATCTGCGGTATTTTTAATAAAGTTATTTTTAAATTTCAAATCTATCCTAAAGAAATAAAGTGAACGGTTTCATTTAAACCTGCTATTAGAAGAAGGAGATTAGTGAATACATGAGACCCATGGGACTTTTATCCGGTTTCCTAAACATCAAAGACTTAATGTTGCTTTCGATCAAACGGATTAAGAGTTTTCTAACCGTATTAATGTATTCTGTGTAACCATGAGTTCTACCTGGTGTCCAGTAAAACATACTCTTATTGTATTTAATTATGTAAATAGTGCCGGTCGCCAAAGGAGTTCAGACTGAGCACTTTAGACAATTGAAGACGATAAGAAATGAGTTTTACCTGATAACGTTATCTTACACCTTCCAAATCAGACAACCCCCGCCAAACGAATACATTCAAACCGAGTTAGAAATCACAATCTTTGTTCTTTTTAATGTCTTCTTTCTGCATTTCTTGTTACTTTCGTTAAGCAGAAAGCAATATTTCCAATTTTCTTTTGCCCTGGTATTATTTCTCGTTGTTTCTCACGATCTGCTTCTCTTCAATTTCTCGTTCGATTTATCCGTGTCATTGCCCTCCATTCGCCCGTTTCCGGAGAGGAAGTTAACATTCTTTTAAGTGTTACCATAATTAAACCATTTAAGTATCATTTGAAATTGCACCTTGTCCAGGAAATGTTATTTTAAATATTGCGCTTTTCGGTAAACGTTCTCTCAGAAAGACTCATTCAAAGAACAGTACAGCACAGGAACAGGCCCTTCGGTCCACCAGGTCTGTGCCAACACAGATGCCTCTCTAATCTAATACTTTTTTGCCTCTCATCTCAAATGGAACTTCCTATAAAAGTATTTTCAGTCTCAGGGTACAATCTGCATTGACAATGCTCTATGTAATGTGTGTGTGTAGTAATCTGTTCCTTCAGGAGGGCTTTATAAGATCCAAGTGGTAAGGTGGATTGAACAAAAAGAGTTGAATGGATTTAGTTTGCACCATCAGAGTGTATTATCTGTGTTTCAGGTGAAAACCAGCGTTTGTGTTAGAGACAAAATTATGGTTGTGTCAGAGGCAGATGCGTCTCTACCTAGCCCCGTCCCATTTTTTAAAAATTGCAATAGAAAAGTATAGAACTTTTATAACACCAATTGAAGAACCGGGGTGAATTTATTCAGAAGTCTTCGTGGTGGAAAGGAGTTTTGAAACGAAACATTTCACACTAGAACAGCAGCAGAACCTTTGACGAATCAATTACAATTTCTGCAATAGGACCCCTCCCTAAATCCGTTTAAAACAATTGTCTGTAGGAGAAGAATTGATTTGGCCTCGGAACATTTTGTGTGGAAAAACTTTGACAATAGTCCGGGCTTGCCCTTTTCCCCAAATAATAAGAACAGCGCTCAAATAAGACCTTACATTTGCAATGTGCTGCAATTCCAGCACAAGTTCAGCTACCTAGATTGGGCGGTGAGGTGACGCGGGACTGGGATAGAAAAGCCAAGGGCTTTGGTGACAGCCTGCTGCTGGTAGGCACAGCATTATGTTGTGGGAAATTGTTTATTTTAATACAGTCACCAGAGTGAGTGTTCTCAGTTTGGGCTTTCTAAATTGAATCGGTTTACTAATCAGTAGTATGAGTCACCGATTGGGTCAATGTTTACGACTGAAATCCCCCCCCCCCCCCTCCGCCCCATCACCAGATAATTTATTTATCTGTTTATTGCATGCGCTCACATGTTTCGATACTTTGACTATAATGCAGTTAGCGTTGCACTTTGCTGTTGGTTGTGAATGTGTAATCCTAGATAGCAGGTGATGTACAAATCCACTGGACAATTCAGATACATTTTATCCGGTTCAGTAACCCCCAAGACAATGACAAACTCATGCATTCATCCAGGTATTTCGTACCTGACATGTATCGGCGACTAATTCAAACATTTGGTAATAGAAGCTAATTAATTTGATAGGTTAAGGGTTGCTAAAATGCCGATGCCATCTGATGATTGATTTGACACGTGAATGTTCTCAATTACACCCATGTGGGGATGTTCTTATGTAATGGCAAACAATGCATTGACTTGATAACAACAGGGGCTCATCTAACATGCAGCAACATGGGGAGAAGTAGTAAGCTTTCCTCCACCTTTTAGACTGCAATTGTAACCTGGGACGTTTATATATGTTCACCGGGCGTGAGGATGGCTAGCATAGCCGGCATTCATATATTTGACACAGAATCCTAACGCTGAGTTAGTTTAATAGGCTAACATTCACGTGAAAAGTCGCCACGCCAAGTTCCTTGTACACCAAACATACGGCATAACATTGGTAAAGTCAGGCTTGCGATGCATGCAAATTCTTCCGGATCCTGGAGTTACCGTGTTGCGTTAAAATCGGTTTGAAATCTTTTTATCTCAATACCTGTACACACAAGAGAATCAACCCCGCTATTTCTTTAAACAAGTCTCTGCTCCATCCAGCTAAGTCCAGTCAACCACGCGCGCCAATATAGGGCAAATCTTCAGCCGGCTACCTGTGGAAACTGAACATCCATTGGAAAAGGTTTACTTTACCCGCGTTGATACACCAGCTCCCAGATTGTCTGATCGAAAACACTTCAGGGACTTCCCAGTAATTCTACCGATTCTCTCAGTTAAGGGTCCTGGACAGTGACAGGAATTTTTTTCCCTCCCAGGAAACTTTGAATTGAATTGGAGCTGCTACCTTTTATTGTTAAATACCCGTACACTGCCCAAACTTCCTGACAAGTCTTCGAAGAAGTACAAATGCCGACTTCAAAGGCATTGTAATTCAGTGTAATAGGGCAGTTACAATTAATAATCAGCCATTTGGATTGACTTCTAGGGAAAACACATCCCAAAATAAAAGCGAGCTGAAGCAAGCAAGTTTTTCCTTTGATGGGCAGCCAAGAATTGGCTTTTCCACTTTTTATTCTCTTTCAATTAGGTAAAGGAAAGCTTCAAAGTAACGCGCAGAGTCATTAGGAATGGTCCCGGGATAGAACCTTTAAACAAAAAGGGAATAAAATGCATAATTAGCAAATGTGCAGCAAATTGAAATTCTCGGAATGTGGGGACTATCATTCTCTATGGTTTCCATTTTATTTTCTTTATTTTCAAGTTCAGAATCGGATATAAGAAGCATAGTTAAGACATTGCCCACAATGTTATTTGCGGTTGTAACACAAGAATTGCATTGAACAGATTGCAATGTAAGGAGATGGGTCTGTCATCATAGCGCAGTTTCTTCATTCCATCGCCTACATTGATTCTGGAACCAGTATCTATGTTAAAATGTGACTGTGTAGACTTTGCGTTGCTGAACACTCTTTATCCACAGCTCACGGAACGTCGTTTTAAAGTCTTTTGAAGCATTAGCGAAGGGTTGAAGAGTGTGCCAGCGTGCGGTGCACCACTTTGAACACGGCTCGATATTGCTCGTCGTTTTCATTATTTGCTTTGCGTTGGTTTGGGAGTCAGGTAATCAGCATGTGTTTGGGTCTATCCCAGGCTCAGTTTCGGGTGTTCTATATGTGTGTTTTTATTTGTTTTGCGGGTATGTGAAGCCTACATTTATTGTCTATCCCTGTATGTGGAGGTCAAACATCTTCTTACATATCACTGATAAATACCACTCCTGCTAGTACATGTCACGTAAAGAAAGTAAGAAAAGACCATGAATTTATATAACCACTTTCATCAGGGCATCCCCAAACACTACACTGTAAGTGAAGAACGTAGTCACGGTCATAATGTAGAAAACATGGAAGCCAGTGCATGCACAGTGAGGGGGTAATAGACACACGATCAGTTTTAATGATGATGACTGAGGGATACATATTGGTCAGGAGAATTCTTTCGTTCTATTGTATTAGATTGTATTATGGGATCTTTTCGATGGATTTGAGATGGCAGATGAGGTCTCTTATCTGACGCCTCGAACAGTGCAGTCTCTGAAGTGGGGCTTGAGCCTACAACCTCAGGAGAGATGCTACCGCTGTGTCAGGGTAGCGGAACCAAGGAGGGATCCCATGTTCTCTTCACCTGAAGAAAATGAATGAATTGGATTTCTACAACAATCCGGTAGCTTTCGTTGGTAATTTTCCTTTTCCTGGCGTTAACCCACAACTTGCTAATTTCACAACTTAATATGATGGATTTAAATTTTTAATATCTGGGTTGCTCTGCCACTTAATTATTTACAAGCACCAACTGATATATCCGAGGTCTTGTTCTTTAATCTACCTGTTGGGATCCAAGATCAGGAGTTTAAGGAATATTTGCTTTAATTCCCTGAGTGCAATAATGAAAGCTATCAACGTGTACTCATCTGTGTATTTCAGGTTATCTAATCAACATTATCTAATGTTGTATTTATGGGTACTATTTCTACACGTTCACGTCAGCAATTAAATTCAGTGAAGTACTCCCAAGCTTGCTTTGGGTTCTGAGAATGACTTACTTGCAAACCCCATTCTGATTACTTTTTTAATATTATTCTTTGCAAGGTGACAGCACGATGCATGTAAACAAAACAGATTAATTAATTTTGATGTCATTAAAAATAATTTTAACTTTATGCTCAGGAATGTTTTTAGCCATGATTTGAATTTTGTCCTCTACAGCCCTACTTAACTTTGCTCTCTTGGGACCAGAATTGCTGAAATCAGTGTTTATATTGTAGCTTTAGACCTGCCGCTGTTATCTTAAATCAAGGGGTTTAGCTTTTGTATTTTTGATTGCTTGGATCCACCATCTAACAGACTTGTGCATCATTTTTAGCATTGTGCCAAAATGGGAGTTGCTTAACTCCAAGTTAAGCTAAGGAAGATATGTGAATGCACCCCAAGATTACAGCTATTGGCCTGAGATGGTTTAGATTTCAGCTCCATCTTATCTCTATTCCTCTAGTTGCATGGCTGAATCTCACATTTGCTGCTCAGAAGTAAGCTCCTTGAGCTTCTCTCTGAGTAATTGAACTTTAAATGTCTAATCAGTGTAAGCAGCAGTATTTGCATTATTTAAACATTTCAATAATTCAGGTATGTTTTAAAAATACCTGGAATAATGGATGAATTGAATTTTACAGCACCAAATTATCTATTTTGACTCATCCAGTTAATACATGTATTCTGAAAGGATCTATCTCTCCTTTGTCTGCCCTTTAGAACAGTTCTCTTTTCAGGTGGCACAGTGGTTAGCACTGCTGCCTCACAGTGCCAGGGATCCGGGTTTGATTCCTGCCTTGAGTCAGTGTCTGTGCGGAGTCTGCACGTTCTCCCCGTGTCTGCATGGGTTTCCTCCGGATGCTCCGGTTTCCTCCCACAGTCCGAAAGACGAGCTGGTTAGGTGCATTTTTTAAATTCCAATTCAATCAAATCAAGTCCAATTCAGAGTCTCAATAAGTTGAGACATTTCCGTTCCAAGCTGACAAGACAGGGCCTCCACTCCTGTCTTAGGCCTGATCTACATGAGCCAAGCTGATTGGAGTAGGTGCAAGTCCTCCTCCTCCAAGGCTTGATCTCATTTGCATCTTAGCCAAAAGGCCGAGATGCCGCTTTTAAAAATTGCTTCAAATGAAGCTTAAATGTAACCTAATGACCTCAACCAAGCGCAGCATCCAATCCATACTACACTTGATCTTAGCCAAAAGGCCGAGAAGCGGGCCATGCTAAGTTCTCTCTCAGTGTACCCGAACAGGCGCCGGAGTACGGCGACTAGGGGATTTTCACAGTAGCTTCACTGCAGTGTTAATGTAAGCCTACTTGTGACACTAATAAATAATAATACTAATCTTTTTTAAAAAGCTTTTCTTGATTTTGCTTCAAATACTGTTTCTGGCCAGGCATTCCATATCCTAGCAACCCTCTGCTGAAAGAAACTATCCTCTCCCCTTTATTGCTTTGTTTTTGTAAATGTCAGTACTCTAGTTACTGACTCATTAGCCAGTGGAAATAAGTTTTACTGAGTTACTTTATCGGAATTTCACACATATCTAAACACAACTATCAGATCAGCTCATAATTTTGTGTTCAAAACGAAAATAGCTCAATTTTCTCTAGTCATCTTCTTAGAAGTACTGTTTCAGATTTCTGGCATCACCTCTGAATCTAATCCATACATCTCCACGCCATGACAGATTTCATTTTTAAAGCACAATTTTCTGACATGTTCTTTCTGTTTTTAAACTGTGTGGAATTTGTATGGTTTTATTATTGCAGAGACTGATTTTGAATTTGGTATAAACATTAAAATCTTTGTATCCTCCTGTGATGGGTTTGGTTAGGGTTGCATTTAACCAGGTGAGAAGGTGATGGGTGAGGATGCCACCACCTTTAACCCTGCACCCTAATTAAGTCTGTGGCAAAAAGGCCCACATGTGGACTTCCGACTCCACTACTAATTGAAGTCCTTAAGTGGGCAATTAATATCCACTTTGAGGGCCTCATCTTGTCATCATAGCTATTAACACAGGTTGACAGGGGCTCACCATTCGGGGCGAATAGAAATCAAAGCCTGTGCAGGGTTACTTGGAGCTTCCATGGGGGTGGTTGTTCAAAGACACTTATTGCCTTAGGGACAGCATCGGAAAGGGATGGGTCATTGAGAGCCACCCTGGCCTCGCTGCCAATCTCTTGTTGTCATTCAATAGAGGTTGGTACCACTCGGCGGGTGGGACCTTTGTGAATCCTGCTGCTGGCCTGTCTAATGCCTGAATGGAACAAGATCTAATGAAAAGATGTGACGTGGGTTCTCCCAGCTCCAGCTGGCAGTCAACACTTCTTAAAATTAAGATGTCGTTTGACCAGAAGCTAAGGTAGGTCAACACTTCCTCACCTCCGCAAGATTCTGCCCATGATTTAAAATTTAGCCCAGTAATCATATTGATTTTTATTATATAGTCTTTCATATCTTTTGAGAGTTTAAATTTACTTCAATAATTTATGCAAGTTAATTTGATTTTTTGCTCACTCTTCCTTGGATTTTCCACTTTTAAGCTCCAGTTCCCAAAATACCATTTTCCTGCAAGTTGGGGATAAGAAAATCTGGCTTATATAGATCATCATAATTGTATGAACACTGTTAGGTAATGATTAATAGGAAGCTCTTTCCTTAACAAGGATCTCTCATAATATTCCTCCTGTGAAAGATGCAGTCATAACCCTTGCAAGGAATTAGGAACATGGGAACAGAAGTAAGCCATTCAACCCCAGAGCTTGTTTTGCCATTCAATTAGCCTATGGCTGATCTGTACCTGAACTCCATTTACCCACCTTGGCTCGATAGTCTTTAATAATTTATTTTACAAAGGACAACTCTTTTCAGTTTCCTCCACCCATGGAGAGAAAACTAGACCCTGTTTTGTACTTCCTAAAATCAACATAGCTAAAATCTGAAATAAAAACAAAAGATGTGGGAAATACTCAAAACAGTCAGGCAGCAACTATGGTGAAAGGAACAGAATGAATGTTTCAGGACTAAAAACAGAAAATGCCGGAAAAACTCAGCAGGTCCAGCAGCATCCGTGGAGAGAGAAACAGAGTTAACGGCCGGAATTATACCGTCCCGCCCGCCACAGGAATTGGAGCGGGTGAGGGGGTGGAACACGGAAAGGACGGTGACCTCAGATGGGATTTTACAGTTTCGGGCGAGGCTGTAAAATCCCACCTAACTTCTCGAATCCGTATGACTCTTCATCAGAACGATGTTTCAGGACAGTGACCTTTCATCAGAACTGCCTGATCTACTGAGTATTTCCAACATTTTCTCTTTTTTTAATCCTGATTTCAGATTCCCAGCACATGCACTATTTTTCTTTTATGTTGGCTGAAATTGCAACTTTAGTAGTGTGGGGTTCAAACGTACATTCCATGTACTCCCGACATGCCAGACCACTATATATTATATAACAAATGATAGATTTATTTAGATTTTTCCTTGTTTTATAGGGAGATCTGGCACCAACAGCAGAAGGTGTAAACAATGTGTGTAGTTATTTGGACAAATAAGTCTCCTGGATGACATTTGCAATTATTTGTGTACTTATTAGAGGATGTGGCTTTTTATATTGTACAGTTAAGTATGCTTGTAAATATTCCATTTGAATAGGGAACTGTCATCATTGGATGACAATCATTGGCAAAGGTTTCGAATTATATTTCTAAATAGGGAATGTGCTAATATCCTACTTGTCTTGAAGATGCAATTTTTCACAAGTAGTATAAGATTGGCAAGTCATTGCTGTGTTGCTTGTATGTAATGTCACCATGTCAAAAAGACAACGATCATCCCTGTCCAGGATGAGGGTGATTCCATCTCTGTGTCCAAGGAAAAGCAAAGATGTAGAAAGACAGCCTGGACCAATCACATACACCCAGTGAGCTATCATTTCTGTGGGATGAATCCCCACAGTGCACAAGGAGGCAATTTGGCCCATCAGGTCTGCATTGACCCATCAACATCTTACCCAGACCCATCCCCTGCACTATCCCCATAACGTGGACATGCTGGCGTTGGACTGGGGTAAACACAGTAAGAAGTCTCACAACACCAGTTTAAAGTCCAACAGGTTTATTTGGTAGCAAAATCCACTAGCTTTCGGAGCGCTGCCCCTTCATCAGGTGAGTGGGAGTTCTATTCACAAACAGGGCATATAAAGACACAAACTCAATTTACAAAATAATGGTTGGAATGCGAGTCTTTACAGGTAATCAAGTCTCAAATGTGAGTGGAGAGAGCATTAAGCACAGGTTAAAGAGATGTGTATTGTCTCCAGACAGGACAGTTAGTGAGATTTTGGAAGCCCAGGCAAGTCATGGGGGTTACAGATAGTGTGACATGAACCTAAGATCCCGGTTGAGGCCATCCTCATGTGTGCGGAACTTGGCTATCAGTTTCTGCTCAGCGACTCTGCGCTGTCGCGTGTCATGAAGGCCGCCTTGGAGAACGCTTACCCGAAGATCAGAGGCCGAATGCCCGTGACCGCTGAAGTGTTCCCCAACAGGAAGAGAACACTCTTGTCTGGTGATTGTCGAGCGGTGTTCATTCATCCGCTGTCGTTGCGTCTGCATGGCCTCCCCAATGTACCATGCCTCGGGACATCCTTCCCTGCAGCGTATCAGGTAGACAACGTTGGCCAAGTTGCAAGAGTATGCACCGTGTACCTGGTGGATGGTGTTCTCACATGAGATGATGGCATCCGTGTCGATGATCCAGCATGTCTTGCAGAGATTGCTGTGGCAGGGTTGTGTGGTGTCGGACACTGCTTAGTTTGAAAATTGAATTTTTGCAAACATTAAGGGTATCCTTAAAGAACGGCACAGTGGTTAGCACTGATGCCTCACAGCGCCAGGGACTTGGATTCAATTCCAGCTTTGGGTGACTGTCTGTGTGGAGTTTGCACGTTCCCCCTGTGTCTACGTGGGTTTCCTCCGGGTGCTCCGGTTTCCTCCCACAGTCCAAAGATGTGCAGTTAGGTTGATTGGCCACGCTAAATTGCACTTTTGTATCAGGGGGATTAGCAGCGTTACAGGAATAGGGGATTGTTGATGGTGCTGGTTCGATGGGCCGAATGGCCTCCTTCTGCACTGTAGGGATTCTATGATCCTGCAGATCTAAGCAGGAAATGGTTAGAACAAGAACAACAAATTGGAACAGTTTTCTTGGAGATTGTGGCGTAGATCTTGACTTTGCGTGACAGTGATAGTGAGTCGGCAGCCAATTTTCCATTTCTCTCTGTTTTTGTTGACCTCACGTGGAGATGCCAGCTTCCTACAGAAACTCGGCACACATGGAGCAGTTGAACCAGGAGTGCTCCTCGTCACAATGGATGTCTCGGCACTCTACACCAGCATCCCCCACGACGATGGCATTGCTGCAACGGCCTCAGTGCTCAGCGCTGACAACTGCCAGTTTCCAGATGCAATTTTACAACTCATCCGCTTCATCCTGGACCACAATGTCTTCGCCTTCAACAACCAGTTCTTCATCCAGACACACGGAACAGCCATGGGGACCAAATTCGCACCTCAACATGCCAACATCTTCATGCACATGTTCGAACAAGACTTCTTCACCGCACAGGACCTTCAACCGATGCTATACACTGGATACATCGATGACATTTTCTTCCTTTGGACTCATGGTGAACAATCACTGAAACAACTATATGATGACATCAACAAGTTTCATCCGACCATCAGACTCACCATGGGCTACTCTCCGGAATCGGGTGCATTCTTGGACACACGCATCTCCATTAAGGATGGTCACCTCAGCACCTCACTATACCGCAAGCCCACGTATAACCTCACGATGCTCCACTTCATCATGACTTCACCATGTCATTGATGAAGATGAACATCTTGCCAAACCCATCCCCACACCCCCACTTCTTGCCTTCAAACAACCGCACAACCTCAAACAGACCATTGTCCGCAGCAAACTACCTAGCCTTCAGGAGAACAGTGACCAAGACACCACACAGCCCTACCACAGCAACCTCTGCAAGACGTGCCGGATCATCGACACGGATGCCATCATCTCACGTGAGAACACCGTCTACCAGGTACACGGTACATACTCTTGCAACTCGGCCAACATTGTCTACCTGATATGCTGCAGGAAAGGATGTCCCGAGGCATGGTACATTGGGGAAGCCATGCAGACGCTGCGACGATGGATGAATGAACACCAGGCAAGACTGTTCTCTTCCTGTTGGGGAGCACTTCAGCGGTCACGGGCATTCGGCCTCTGATATTCGGGTAAGCGTTCTCCAAGGCGGCCTTCACGACACACGACGGTGCAGAGTTGCTCAGCAGAAACTGATAGCCAAGTTCTGCAAACATGAGGACGGCCTCAACCGGGATATTGGGTTCATGTCACACTATCTGTAATCCCCACAGCTTGCCTGGACTTGCAGAATTTCACTGGCTGTCCTGTTTGGAGACAATACACATCTCTTTAACCTGTGTTAATGCTCTCTGCACTCATATTGTTTGTACCTTTAAGACTTGATTAGCTGTAAGTATTCGCATTCCAACCATTATTCTGTCTTTATATGCCCTGTTTGTGAACAGAATTCCCACTCACCTGAAGAAGGAGCTTAAGGCTCCGAAAGCTTGTGGCTTTTGCTACCAAATAAACCTGTTGGACTTTAACCTGGTGTTGTTAAACTTCTTACTTTGTTGACCTCAGCAGGAATGAAAATTGAGTGAGGCATGAAACAAGCTGGTGATTCACTATCACTCATTTCACACTGCCGCATAAAATCAAGATAAATCCCTGAGTCACTGAAGTAATGGATTTGTCATTTAAAGTCCAAAACTGGATTTATCAATCAACAGATGTTAATTATAGAATTGAATTCAGTAATAAAGTTGACTGATACTGCTGAAAATTATCAATGAGGATGACTGTTTCAATTTTGTGGCACATTGGAACTCCACCATATATGCGCATGGTATACATTTAATCTCAGTTCAATAAATTCCTGATGTCAGCTTCAGGAAGGCACTGAATGAAAACTAGGAGTATCCCTCTGTGTAGTGGGATAATTAGACCACTGTCTGCTTTTGGATATACTTGTAATAAGGGATACATAGCTCGCAGGACACTTTGAGGGAAGAAATAGAGAGGAGGTGGTATTGGATTGCAAGAAGACATACACATGGCCTGGACTTTTACTCCCGAGTCAGATGCACAGTGACAAGCGAATTCCCAGCTCCGCAAACCTTCCAGCTTTTTACTTTTTGGTCTGAGGGAATTGCGGAGGGCAACCCCAGACGTTGTGAGGAGGTGGAGTCAGGCCTGGTACAGGTTGTGTGACTCGGGCACAGATAAAAAGTGGGCCCTAAGGCCCATTTCAGGGGTTGGTCATCATCGGTAAATTCCAGAGCTGGTGAAGACACCATCACCTTGTCTGGTGAATGTCAAAGCTGTAAATGGTGTCTAACTGTTTGCTAACCCTGAAATAGATGTCCCAATATGGGCTTTCCTGATGGCAGACTTGCAATTGTTGCTGCCTGATCAAAGTGTACTCTACTGAACCACTGAAAGCATGGAATGGGTTCTCAAGACACAGTTGTGGAGATGGCATTATTTTGCCACCATTACTGGTATAGGTATCATGCAGTCTGTGGATAGATGACAAGACTGAGTAGGTGGGTAAATGATGGAAAGTGTCAGGCTCATTATCCCATCCACCTTTGCTTTTGCCACCCTATTGGGAGGCATCCACATTGTTTGTTCCTTCAGAAGCAGCTCTTCAAATGCAGATAATGAAAATATAACAAAACTTACTCCAACTTATAAATCAAAGAAAAGGGTTTAATAAAGAAACTTCATTAGTCCCAACTTGGAGCCTTGCCCTGGGCCACTCCAAGCTCCCCACAATTCCAAACAGGCTCTTATTTATAGTGAGTCAGCAGTTCAGCTGACTATTACGTCATTCTGTAGTTGGTTCCATGGTTACTGGGTCAGCTGATCCTTACAGCTTGTTACCACTGGTCACATTACATCCAATACAAAATTGTCACCGATTACATTCCAACAGATTCCCTTTTATTTTACATAATTTAAGACAACCATCCTCCAGTATTCTTAATAACTTTCTGCTTTTAACTAGATACAGACAGTCTTCAGCAATACAGATTGTACAGAGAAATACCAAACCCTTGATGCATCATTTAACCCATATACGCATTTGTTCAATTTCTACAAATGTCCCTGTGTATTACCTGCTTCTTTGGGTGGCCTCAAAAAAACTTTCCTCTGAAATGTTTCACCCTGCAGAAATGCTGCTTTGATATCAATTGATTTATACATCCAATTATTAGATGCTAGAACAGCGAGAAAAAAAAATCAGTGTCACTTTCCCTGCTGTGGGTGAATCAATCCTAATGTCTCTCCCATTCAAATGTTCCTCATACCCACGGGCTACTAATCTGGCTTTAGTTTTATACGTCCCATCTTGCAAAAAATTCTCTGTGCAAACCCACCTATGGGACAAAGCAGACTGCCCTTCATGTGGTACCTCGGTGTATACCCCACTCTTTCCAATTGTCCAGCTCTCTTTGTTTGGCCTCTCTTACTTCCGCGAACTCCATTTTGTTTGCAGCGATCAATACTTCCTTATCATGAGGGCTTCTACTCCTATTCCTATCATTGGTTTGATTCCTAGCCTTCCTCATTAAGCTCCGGCTTCTACTGCTGTGTCTGTTTCTGTCAGGGCTGCTACTCTCAGACCGCTGTTCTCTGTTGACACAGATTAATGATTTTTTCCTGGGTTCACAAATGCTTACTGTCTCATCCTCAGGACTCAGGTCTCGCTTTTTTTGCTTCCATCTGTCCACTGCATTTTCCCAATCTATAGCTTTGGCTTCTTGCCCTCACTCTTGGATGCTGAGCCAGTGTTTGTACTTTCCTGAGGCCTTTCCTGCTTTTCCGATTATAGTGGCATCCCTCCACTCGCTTGACCCTTCGGGTATGTATGATACCACTGTGTCTACTTTGGGTAGCTGAACCTTTGAAGTAGCACCTTCATCCCCTGCTTTACTGGTACTTTGTTGATCATCAGATTCCCTCTTTTCTATTGTTGACTGATCCTCATAATCGCTCAGGATATGTGCATGTGAGGTACAAGGTGCCTCCTGCGCTTCTGCATCTTTCTCAGATGCTCCAAATTCATACCCAAGTCCCAGTACTCTTGAAGAATGGGCTCACACTGTCTGGTTACCGTGTTGTAATATAATTACCTTGCCATCTGTTCCTATTACTTTCCTGGGCCCTTTCCACTTTTTTTTGCCCTCTCTTTTATAGTAGACCCTATCCTCTTTCTCGAAGTATACCCCCAATAGTCTTATGCGATGTCCTAGGCCCCTTCTTATCCGTTCTGAAACCTCAGCCTTAATGAAGGCCTTTCTCCCTGCATGCATAGCGTTTAAGTGTGCAGAAAACATGGAGCTAGTGCTTGTCCCTTCTAGTGCCAGGGGAGCATCTGTTAATACTGATGGCAACTTTGGATTCCTCCCGTATACCAACTGGTATGGACTATAGCACCCTCACTATTTGTAACTAATTTTCATGTGCACTGCCCATGCTAATACAGCCTGCAATTTACAGCCCGGTTGACCGCCAAAATTTAATGCAACATGTCATCTATAACTGCGTGACTCTTTTCACAGAGACCATTGCTGAATGGGCTGTCTGCTGCAGTGTGTATTATTGCAATATTTAAATTTTCGCACACATCTTGAAACTCATCATTTGCGAATTCGCCCCCATTATCTGTCAAAAATTTAGACGGTGCCCCCAATCCTGTTCCAATCCAATGGGTCATAATTTTATCTATAACGGTCTTTTTATCTTTGCTGTAGATTACCGTAGATATGCTAAACCAGATGGCCATGTCCACAAAGTGCAATAGATAGATGCCTTTGTCCCTGTCCCATATTTTTAGATCCTTCGCCACTTCATCATTGAAATCTCGTGCTAATGGTAGACTCGTGACTGGACGCAGGGGTGTCCTTCTATACTTTATGCAAATTTCACACTGGGCTGATATTTGTTCTATGAAATCATCATATCCTTTGTCCAGCACACCTGCATCCTGCAGCAGTGCTCTCAGTCTCTGTAGTGCTGGATGACTAAACTGCTTATGGAGTTTCAGAATAATCTTCTTTTTGTCCATCATGTTGTTGTCTGTTAGCGACACTAATGCGTCATGAATCCTTTGGTCTGATCATTTCAGTTTGCTTAAAGGAAGACAAAAATGGCCAGATCTTGTCAAATGTAGGTCCACAGTTTTCCCAAATACCACAGCTTTATCCCGTTTCAAATCGATGGTCATCTGAGCTTTTTGTATTGAACAAGGTGACAGGGAAGGATTGTTTCCTGAAAAACTTATAAAAATGATGCTGCCATGTTATCAAAGATGTTCCCCTTAATTGTATTCCAGTCATTACTAAAAGAGTATCCATTTGCGACAGACATGCACAGTCCAACAACTTAAAGGCCAATGCTGCATCTGGAATCTCAAAATTAAATTTCATTAGCCTGTTACAGCCGTTATCAAAATCCATGATATACTCTTCGATGGACTGGGTGTCTTGTCTCCAAATCCTGGCAAACATCACCCACCCTTCATAATTCTCCAAGAACTCATCTTTTTAGTAAAACTTATCTAAGTATTGTAGCAGGAGCTGTAGCCCCTCTTCTCTATTTAGGGCATCTGCTGTGCAATGGGAAAATACTTTGCTTCTTATCTTGCTCCTAAATAGAAGTGACAAAGCTAATGCCATACCTTGTGTTTTTTTTTCGGTATTGTGGTGACAAGGATCCACATTTCCACCTCTGCCTTCCATTGCCGATATGGTTCGGCATCTGAAAAGACAGGGGGACAATCAAATGACCTTCTGCCATGGTTGTAGTACTTCTTCAAAAGCAAACATCAAGTTACGATGGGTTTTCTTCTGTTCCCAGCGTTCCTTAAGAAGGAACTTTTCAAATGCAGATAATGAAAATATAACAAAACTTACTCCAACTTATAAATCAAAGAAAGGGTTTAATAAAAAAACTTCATTACACCCAACTTGGGGCCTCGCTCTGGGCCACTCCAAACTCCCCACAATTCCAAACAGGTTCTTATTTATAGTGTGTCAGCTAACTATTACATCATTCTGTAATTGGTTCCATGGTTTACTGGGTCAGCTGACCCTTACAGCTTGTTATCATTGGTCACATTACATCCAATACAAAGTTGTCACCCGTTACATTCTAACACTGTTGACCCTAGACCAGGCCCTTCACATTTGCACACTGTTACAGTATATCAGTGTGACTAAAAGTGGGGAAACAATTTGGGCTGTCAGTGATCATGGGGCATAGCATGCTACCTTAGACCATAAGACATAGGAGCAGAATTAGGCCACTTGGCCCATCGAGACTGCTCCGCCATTCAATCATGGCTGATATTTTTCTCATCCCCATTCTCCTGCCTTTTCCCTTGGAGTCACAGCTGCAACATACATGGCACCAAGATTTCTCCACAAAATCTTAAAAGTAATCATTGATGATGTGGTCGCCGCACTACCAGAAGGACGTGAAGGCGTTAGAGAGAGTGCAGAGAAGGTTTACCAGGATGTTGCCTGGTATGGAGGGTCTTAGCTATGAGGAGAGATTGGGTAAACTGGGGTTGTTCTCCCTGGAAAGACGGAGAATGAGGGGAGATCTAATAGAGGTGTACAAGATTATGAAGGGTATAGATAGGGTGAACAGTGGGAAGCTTTTTCCCAGGTCGGAGGTGACGATCACGAGGGGTCACGGGCTCAAGCTGAGAGGGGCGAGGTATAACTCAGATATCAGAGGGACGTTTTTTACACAGAGGGTGGTGGGGGCCTGGAATGCGCTGCCAAGTAGGGTGGTGGAGGCAGGCACGCTGACATCGTTTAAGACTTACTTGGATAGTCACATGAGCAGCCTGGGAATGGAGGGATACAAATGATTGGTCCAGTTGGACCAAGGAGCGGCACAGGCTTGGAGGGCCGAAGGGCCTGTTTCCTGTGCTGTACTGTTCTTTGTTCTTTGGTGAAAGTGGTTGCTGTATGTAAGCATATTAAAGGGAATTATAGCATATGTTGCATGACCCAGCAGCAACCTGAGCCACAGCCAATCGATGCCCATGCCCTGCCAAAGTCTGAGAAGATAACCATTGCCCTCCACTTCAATACCGGGTGTCATCAAGAATCCTATCTGCTATATTCCAGTCAGCAGCACACAGTTACATTAAGGATGTAAATAATGTCCTTTTTGCTTGTGTGGGGAAATCACATTAATGGCTCTTGAGCCTTTTTGCCTTACATTTTTACTGATAGAATGTCACACCGAGAAGATGTGGGTGAAGGGATGGCTCCAGCAGCCTCATGCTTTTCTAATCAGGACCTTCAACATTTGGTGGAAGAGGTCCAAAAGAGGAGAGCAGTCCAGTACTGCTGCTGGCATAATCCATTGGCAACAAAAAGAAGACCTGAATTTAAATTGCAGCTGCAATGAGCGTAACAAAGAATTATCAACGCTCATTGCAGCTGCAGGAATTCAGTGCAGGAAAAGGTTCAATGACCTGCTGCATTTGACAAGGTAAATAGCTTGGCCCATCCACACACAGCTCCAAGGGAAGGGTCATATCTGCAAGCTGTACCTAACCTGGGAGTCATGGCACTTACCTCTGTTTCAGCACTGAGGCTTGTATGTGTAAGCTATGATGAGGCCCATGATTGTGATGTGGGGATTTCAGCCAAATGAATGTGACTGAGTCAAACTCATTGATGTTGATTCTCTCCCTTGTGGAGGATGGGCAGTCCCTTGAGTAATTGTGGAATCAATGTAGAAGATTCTTTAGATGGAATTATGTCACCAGGAACCAGTTGATGGAAATTGTGATATCAGAGGATCTTGTGAGAATCTATTTTGCACGAGGATCCATATAGCAGTGATCCCCTCCAGGTTACATGACCAGGCCTCCCATCTTTGCCACCCTCAACCATTTCAAAATCTTCCGAATGGACAGGGGCTTCCTCCTCAGAGGTTGGATCTCTGCCTATGGTCTCATTGCCATCAATTTTTAGGCCTCTCCAAAAATGCCAGTGGCCTGCACAATGGTACTCCTTGTGACAACATGGCACCTTGATGGCAACATGATGCCCTGCACCTAAGGGGAGCCTGCTAATTGGACAAAGGCGGTGGCTGTCTGCATCTGACTTACCAAATCTACAGGAAATTAATGTGATTTCCCCACACAAGCAAAAAGGACATTATTTACATCCTTAATGCAACTGTGTGCTGCTGACTGGAATATAGCAGATAGGATTCTTGATGACACCCGGTATCGAAGTGGAGGGCAATGGTTATCTTCTCAGACTTTGGCAGGGCATGGGCATCGATTGGTTGTGGTTCAGGTTGCTGCTGGACCATGCAGCATATGCCTGTCACCACCACGTGCCACATCCTGTCATATTGAGGTCGAATATTCTGTAAACCCCTCCTACAGGTTGTACCTGGTTGTCCAGACACTGCTCTTCTTCCTTCCTGGTGCACAACTAACAGCCTCTTTCTCCTGATCTCCTGTCCTCCCTCTGGCTGCCGACAGTAACTGGCTTCTATAGACAAATGTACAAGGGTACCATGCCCATCTTGTATCTTCCTTTGTGTGAAATGCTATGCGGTCTTCTCCAGCACAAAGTTCTGCCTGGCATACAGGTGCATGAGTCAATAAGGGAAAAATAATTGACCTTCGAGACCAGGAGACATATCCTCCTCCATGGGATTAAGAGGAGAAAGTTAGAATTTAGTTTGTGCCACTTATGTGGCTGTGAATAAAATTTGAGGGCAAATTCAATAGGTGTACCCTACCTCTACAAAGGGTATCCAAAGACAGACACAAAATTCTGACTTGCTTTCACCAGATCCACTTTGCACAGTTCAGGTTCCATATGTCTAGGCTACCAAAATCCGACTACATTGGAGGTAGCTGATGGTTTAAATGGCCAGTTGCCTTCATAAAATGTATCTGTGCAAAATGCACTTTCTGGCAGATCCGCTATTTTTGCCACAATGGAGAGCCTCTCTACTGTGGGGAAAATCTGGGCCATCCATGGGATGTAATTCCAACATTTGATGTAAGTAATAAGCATGGTAATGTGCCGTATGCACTGCCTCTATTTTCTATTGTCACAAAATAAGCAACTCATTAAAAATAAATGAGTTAGCATCTTTATTAAAATTGCGGTCAAAAGAGTTTAATATCAAGACTGTGAGTTTGTTACTATTGCACTGTATAATTTCAATCTATCGGATATATTACCTTTTTATAGCAAAGGACCATACCTAAATAACCCCTTTTGTGTTTCACATAAATCCAAGTTCCCTACTTTATAGGGAAGTAGCAGAGAAACATTTGAATGCTTGAGACCATGAGAAAATAAAGGATGAACAAAGGCTGTCCAGTTCTTCAAGCTCTTTCCTTCTGCATAGAGTTACAATTAGCTATTTACCTGACGTTTCATCTCCCGAAGGAAACAAGTAACTCCAGTAATATCTTCCATAAAGATAGAAGTTTCTGAAATATTGCCAAGGTGTCCTGAGGTAACAAAAGAAAACTGTTTAGAATATCAATCTTACATTGCAACCTCTATTTGTCAATGCTGACCAATTATATTCTACAAATGGCATTTCCATGGTCTCAGAAATACAGGAAACATTCTGTTCCATGATATATTTGATCATCTATGCTTATAATTATGGTAATAGCCTCCAGGCCCATTCTTTGCCGAATATTTACCTAACTTGTTATAAAGAGGTCAATCAACACAACATTAATTGTTATTGATTGGAGTCTCTGCCATATAACTCTCATTCTGTGAAAGAAAAGTATTCTTCAAGTTTTATAAAAAAGTTTGTTAATTGTGTACTCGCATTCTCTTGTGCTGTGATCACTGTTTAACTTGTTAACTCGCACCATGATACTGAAACGAATGCTGACAATAATAAAGTAAGAAAGATGCTCAAAAGTCAGATGTAGTTCTATCACAGTAACATCAACAGCAAGCTGTAAAATTAACCAGACAAAATTCAAATTGTATCGAATTATTTTTTAAAATATTTTTTCATGGGATGTGGGCATCACTGACAAGGCCATTATTTATTGTCCATCTCAATGCCTTGCTAGGTTATTTCAAAGCCAACCACATTATTGTGGATCTGGAGTCACATGTACCAGGTAGGAATGGCAGATTTCCTTTCCCAAAGGCCATTAGTGAACCAGAGGCGTTAGTTTCACTGTTACTGAGACTAGCTTTTAATTCCATATTTATTCATTGAATTTAAATTCCACCATCTGCCATGATAGGATTTGAACCCATGTCCCTAAAGCTTTAACCTGGGCTACTAGTCCACTGACTTCAGCACTACAGCACCATCTCCCTACTACTGCTTGCTTTATTCTTTATACTATTTAATTTTCTTTTCTATCCTGATCCCTCTGATAACCATTTTAAACCTATTTAGCTTTCTCTTTATCATCTTATTTTTTACCTATTCTGCATTGCCTGCCTTCTTGCCCCAGTTGTCCATAGTAATGATAAAAAATTATTGTCATTTGATTATCTAAAATATTCCTTCAATATCAAATAACAAGCATGCAAAGAGGTTTTGAATCTGGAAGGATTGTCATCAAGGAAATGCATTAGCAGCTCACAGAAGATGGGCATGAATCAGATGTATTTTTAAAAAACAATTAAAAATATGAATTACAGTCACATCATTTCAAAATTTCAAGTTAAAGGCACAGAATATATGCAAGGGAGCAATGGCTTCTTAAAATTAAGTGGAAACGTGCTAAGCCACCTAACAAACTAGTTCTGAAGTATGTTTGACTTTGAACTTTTTAAGCTTTAAACTTTATTTTTCATTGTCTGTGCCAGTTTTTGAGTGACTTACCTTACAGGTTTAGTGGCATGATGTGGTATGGCACGGTATGTAGATAAATAACATGTATGTGGTGAAAATATCTGTCAAAATAAAATTAACCTCATACAAATAAAGCCAACAATAATGTGCATTTATATAGCACCTTTTAAATGTCCCAAGGTGATTCACAGGAGCATTACCAAAAAGAATTTGACACCAAAACACATAAGGAGACATTAAGCTTGATTAAAGAGGTAGGTTTTAAGGAGTGTTGTAAAGGAGCTGAGAGATGCAGCCAGAAAGATTTAGGGAGTAAATTCCAGAGGTCAGGCACACAAATGTATTGTAGAAATAGGCACATTTACATAACTTGGTGGTTTGTGAACATAAAATTATTATTGTGACTGTTCATTTTTTATAAGGTTTTGATGTTGGCTTGATTGAAGAATAATTAACTAAGTGTTAAATACTGCAATGAGCCAAAGTTACACAGTATGAAATATTTCAATGTCAGACCAGTGGCTGTAACATTAATTTTTTTAAGATTTAGGGAACTAAATGTAAGTTACATCCAGACTGATTTATGTCTGACCACAAAGTCAAAACATTTTTCATAAGAATCAGGGATGAGATTCAAATCAATCTTCTAAGAATATAATAGAAGCAAGAGTAGGCAATAAGACATGGGAATAGGGCTTGGGTGGGATTGTGATCGGTGCAGACTCGATGGACCGAATGGCTTCTTTCTGCACTATAGGGATTCTATGAATCTATGAAGACCGTTTGAGCCTGTTCCACCATTCAGGCTGATAATAGTTGATCACCTTTCTCAGCTACACTTATCTCAATCTCTCTTGATTCTCTTTGAAAAATCTGTTGATCTCTCAAATTTCTCCTTATCTCAGTCCTACGTGGCCAATCCCTTTATACTGTGACCCCCTAGTTCTCGGCTTCCCAGCCAGGGGAAACATCCTTCCAGCATCTAAATTTTCACCTCTATTAAGAATTTTATATGTTTCAATTGGATCACTGGCCATTTACCTAAACTCTAGAGAATATTGACTTCCAGTTGCATAGGACAATCCTTTCATCACAAGGATCAGCCTAATGAACCTTTGTTGCACACCCACTTAGTTGAGTATCTCCTCCATGAGATAAGAGAAGCAATAGTATACACTGTATACCTGGTGTCATCTCATCAAGACCCTTAAAAGATCAGGCACCCAAATTGCAGGAATTGTAATCGTTGACAATGTTTTCTGTCGTAAAATATCTGGTAGCACCCTGCAGTGTTTCTAGATGTCTTTTCCATTGAGCTACTGGATTTTGCACAGAATGTTGTTCCGTTCTAGCAGGAAGGGCAGAAGAGTCATTGACCAGTCCACAAAAAGGATGTGTCAAGAAGGAAGGCAGCAGTTGTAGTGCCTCTGGGTTTGCAACAAGATGGGAGGTGGAGTAGACATTGTAGAGGGGGTAATCTCTGTGCCATGCCCTCTGCCAATTTGGAACCAAACTCCTCCACGTTCCTTGATGTCCTGGATGCTATAATAATAGATTCCAGCATTTTCTCTTCTAACTGAATTTTAGTTTTTTTTTCTCTTGAACTCCTTTCTCGAATAAAGGCTTGATGTTTACTTGTTTCCAGCTTGAGGAGAACAGTTCTAGAATCGAGACAATGCTAAAAATTCAAAATCAATGCACCCATTACCTTTGTAGCAATCCCATATGATATTCTCGGGTAGTGCTTTCTCATCCTTTTCCCATTGTGGCCCATTCAGAAGCTTGACAATTGCTGTGGTCCCTCAGTCACCACAAGAGCACGGGCAGTGGTGGGAGAGAAGCAGGGGAATGAGCTGTGTGACCAAAGAGTCAGGGAGAACTTTGAGAGGGAGATCCAAGAAAGGAAGGGGGTTCGGGGCAGGCTGTGAGACGGGTGGGGGGGCAGGTAGGGCTGTGAGGGGGTTTTGGGGCGGGTGTCGGGTAGGGCTGTGAGGGGGGTGTTCGGGGCAGGCTGTGACGGGTGTGTCAGGGAGGCCTGTGAGGGGGGAGTTCGGGGCAGGCTGTGAAGGGGGGAGTTCGGAGAAGGCTGTGAGGGGGGGTTCAGGGCAGGCCGTGAGGGGGGTTCGGGCAGGCTGTGAGGGGGGAGTGCGAGGCAGGCTGTGAGGGGGGAGTTCGGGGCAGGTTATGAGGGGGGTCTGGAGCAGGCTGTGAGGGGGGGTTTGGAGCAGGCTGTGAGGGGGGTTTAGAGCAGGCTGTGAGGGGGTTCGGGGCAGGCTCTGAGGGGGGTTTGTTTGGGGCAGGCTGTGAGGGGGGTGTTTGCGGCAGCCTTTGCGGAAGGTGTTTGGGGCAGCCTGTGAGGGGGGTGTTCGGGGCAGGCTATGAGGGGGGGCTCGGAGCAGGCTGTGAGGTGGATTCAGGGCAGGCTGTGAGGTGGATTCGGGGCAGGCTGTGAGGTGGATTTGGGGCAGGCTGGGAGGGGGGTGTTCGGGGCAGACTGTGAGGGGGAGTTCGGGACAGGCTGTGAGGAGGGTTCGGAGTAGGCTGTGAGGGGGGGGGAGTTCAGGGCAGGCTGTTAGGGGGGAGTGCAGGGCAGGCTGAGAGGGGAGTTCTGGGCAGGTTGTGAGGGGGGTTCGGGGCAGGCTGTGAGGGGGGTTCAGGGCAGGCTGTGAAGGGGGTTCAGGGCAGGCTGTGAGGGGGGTTCGGAGCAGGCTGTGATGGGGGTTTGGGGCAGGCTGTGAGGGGGGTGTTCAGGGCAGGCTGTGAGGGGGGTTCGGAGCAGGCTGTGATGGGGGTTTGGGGCAGGCTGTGAGGGGAATGTTTGGGGCAGGCTGTGAGGGGAATGTTTGGGGCAGGCTGTGAGGGGGGAGTTCGGTTGCAGGCTGTGAGGGGTGTTCGGGATAGGCTGTGAAGGAGGTTCGGAGCAGGCTGTGAGGGGGGGTTCGGAGCAGGCTGTGAGGGGGGTTCGGGGCAGGCTGTGAGGGGGGGGTTCGGGGCAGGCTGTGAGGGGAGTGTTTGGGGCAGGCTGTGAGGGGGGGTTCGGAGCAGGCTGTGAGGGGAGAGTTCGGTTGCAGGCTGTGAGGGGGGGTTCGGGGCAGGCTGTGAGGGGGGTTCGGGGCAGGCTGTGAGGGGGGGTTCGGGGCAGGCTATGAGGGGGGTGTGGGGCACGCTGTGAGGGAGGTGTTTCGGGCAGACTGTGAGGGCGGTTTTGGGGCAGGCTGGGAGGGGGGTGTTCAGGGCAGGTTGTGAGGGGGGTTCGGGGCAGGCTGTGAGGGGCGTTTGGGGCAGGCTGTGAGGACTGTTCGGGGTAGGCTGTGAGGTGGGGTTTGGGGCAGGCTATGAGGGGGGTTTTCGGCGCAGGCTGTGAGGGGGTTGTTTGGGGCAGGCTGTGAGGGGGGTTTTCGGGGCAGGCTGTGAGGGGAGTTTGGTTGTCTATCTTCCACCGGGGCTGATACTTGGTGCCCCTTGATTAGTTCATACAGTTGTTGTGAACCAGTTTGAATATTCAGTGAGAGGGGGTCATGTGATGGTGTGGTCCTTTAATGATATTTAGCTTCATTAAAATGTGTTAAATGATACCGACGAGCAGTGGGGAAAATGGGGAATTGAGATCTTTCTGGTGAGAATCTTGTTTTCTGACTCTCATGGTATTTTGTGCCATGCGTTGTCATTCTTGTTAACAGCAAATGCAGGTGCAAACCCATCCCTTTTAACTCTGTTTCTCTCTCCCCTGGTGCCTCCGGCCATATCTATTACTAACATTTTTTGTTTTTGTTTCTGATTTCCAGCATCTGCATTTTCTTTGGTTAAGGGATCCACATTTTCTCTCACTAATTTATTTCGACTTACATTATTTTCAAAGATATACTTGTAAAAGTACATTAAATTTCAAATTTAACAATATATTAGGCGGAATTTTAGACCCCCATCATGGTGGGAGCAGGGCCGTAAAATGTGGGGAACCGTTCAGACGTCCATTAACTCTGGCGGAACTGGACAATCCCGCTGGTAGAACGGGCCATAGAATTCTGCTCATGATGTGCGATACAGATCAATTTATTTCAATACAGTACATGAAATGCCTCCATAGTTGATTCCTAAGTTAATGCCGTATCCACAGTGATGAGCGAATTTCTTTAATTCGAGAATGTAATCTGCAACAGTTTGTGAGTTGACAACTCCTTTGATAGGATTTGCTGAGATGTCAGAGGAGTGGACCAACGTTACAACAAAAGCTGTGAGATAGCACTTGATGTTATGTTGTTTCAAATGAAGTTACTTGTACAATGTAAACATTTGTGCTTATCATCCTAGGTGCAGGTTAGGGTTTGTTTCCTCTTAATGGAAGAGCACTCCCCATTGTTCCTGGTGTGAATTTCTCATGCCAGCCACCTTATTGCTCTCAGTTTGGTGGTAGTTGCTGCTAAATACTGCAGATCAGGCCCACTGAGAACTGGCTTAAAACTGCTGGAGCTCATTTTAGATAGAAGCCTTAATCACGGCGGCACGGTGGCACAGTGGTTAGCACTGCTGCCTCACAGCGCCAGGGACCCGAGTTCGATTACCGGCTTGGGTCACTGTGTGGAGTCTGCACATTCTCCCCGTGTCTGCGTGGGTTTCCTCTGGGTGCTCCGGTTTCCTCCCGCAGTCTGAAAGACGTGCTGGTTAGGTGCATTGGCCGTGCTAAATTCTCCTCAGCGTATCCGAACAGGCGCCAGAGTGTGGCGACTAGGGGATTTTCACAGTAACTTCATTGCAGTGTTAATGTAAGCCTACTTGTGACACTAATACTTAAACTTAATCTATCTCTACACTGCACCCGCTGCACTGAGAGTGTTATGCTGCAAGATTGCACAATGCTACTAATGAGAGTTGGCATCAGAGTAAACAACAGCATCAATGTGATTTGATTTGATTTATTATTGTCACATGTGTGGGATACAGTGAAAAGTATTGTTTCTTGCACTATACAAAGCATACTGTTCTGAGAGTACATAGGGGAGGAGGAAAGGAGAGGGTTAGAAATCATAGAAACCCTACAGTACAGAAAGAGGCCATTCGGCCCATCGAGTCTGCACCGACCACAATCCCACCCAGGCCCTACCCCCATATCCCTACATACCTTACCCACTAATCCCTCTAACCTACACATCTCAGGACACTAAGGGGCAATTTAAGCATGGCCAATCAACCTAACCCACACATCTTTGGAATGTGGGAGGAAACCGGAGCACCCGGAGGAAACCCACGCAGACACGAGGAGAATGTGCAAACTCCACACAGACAGTGACCTAAGCCGGGAATCGAACCCAGGTCCCTGGAGCTGTGAAGCAGCAGTGCTAACCACTGTGCTACCGTGCCGCCCTAAAGGGTGCAGAATGCAGTGCTGGAGAATGTCATAGCTAGGGTGTAGAGAAAGATCAACTTAATATAAGGTAGGTCCATTCAAAAGTCTGATGGCAGCAGGAAATAAACTGTTCTTGAGTCTTCATTTTCACTTTGCATGAGAAGGAATAAATTCCCAGCCTACTGCGTGCTCACCTGTCAAATGCTTTATTTCCATTGAAAAGGAGTAATTGCATGTGCAAGATTTAAAGAAAAAATATAAGATTGCCATTGCTTCCATTAATATGGTGAGAAACTTAAGACTCAGTGAAAATCAGTGAGACTTGCCATGGTCAACATTAACCCAGCACAATGAGGGCTGAGGGTGGTGGGGGTGGCAGGAGTGTGGCGAGGTTGGTGTTCAAAATGAAAAATCCATGAAATGCGTCCCTAACTGCCAATAATGGCTGCTCACTGGGTTATCCCGGTGTTTGGAAAACACAACAGCCAAGTGGAGATGAGACAAGCTGGCTGCAGAAGGTTACGTGTTCTTTGGAGCATTGCTTGTGAGCCAAGAAGAGCAGGAGTGCACCTTTGACTCCTTGAGCAATCTTTCTGACAACTGGGGCCTCTCTCTCCTTCAGCAACTAGCCGATCACCTCCCCCATCTTTGATCCTGAACCTGCTGCCCTTTGATCTGGGAAGGTTGACCTTCCCTTAAACCCCAAGCTTTCTCTCTCACCCAATTTTCAGCCTCTGTCACCTGCCGCCATCCCCTGATCTTTTGCAGCATTTTCTGTTAGTTTCATATTCCAGCATCCGCAATACTTTGCTTTTACCCTAATTTTTTCCGGTTGTCGGGGTCATTCCCTGGCTGTGGTGTCCTGACGCTGGATTTCCCGCCTGCCAGCAATTTGGCCTGTTAAGCTGGTCAGTTGATCGGAGGAAATGAAATTTTAAAAAATAATGAGATTCTGCCATTAAATAAAGCAGTCCCTCCTGGTCCACTAGGATTTCTAAGTGTTTCCCCCCACAGTCATGCTTGCTCCATTTCTCTCCCACCTCCCTGTAAGGATTTGGGTCATTAGGTCCAGTGCTGTTATCTAAGCATAGCTTTTGTTGTTTTAGCACTGCTGGGGGTCACAATTGGCCTTTGCTGTGAATGAAAAGCAGAATCAGTAAGTTAAAATTATACTTGCCCCATACAAAACTGACTGTTGATTCTTTTTTACCCATTTTGTGCTACTGCAAATGATCACTCTTACTGTTAGAGTTTGGAATTGGCTTGCATCATTTACAAAATGCAAACTTAACATTAGTTACCTTATAAAAATATTCACAGGTAAAGTGTGAGTTAGCCCTCCCAACACCAATATCATCCTTGATCAAGAGGTTCAGATTGGGTCCTTACAATGCATGGCGTCAGCAATGCTTTTTGGTACATTTCAAGGGAGGAGAGATCTCTAAATGGACCAAGAAGAAATTTCCTATTGGCTTACTTTCTATCTGGCCACTGAACACATCTGACAAACTTAATTTCTCCTCAAATACAAATGTTGAGCAAGTATTTGAGTTTGGATTTATTTTGTAAGGCCAGTTCTATAATATAATGAACTAGACAACTTCAAGCATTTTAAAAGTGATTTAGGTCAGGTACTGGCACAAGTTATTAAGAAGAACATATCTGTATTTGACAACTGCAATAGACACATCCAGACTTTTGGGCATTACTTCACAGTTTGTAAAGCTCATTAATGAAAATCTGATATTCTTTTAAAAATCTGCAAATATCGTCATAATTTTGCATAATTGACTGTACTTTGCATTCTAATCATTATTTTGATGTATAAAATTGAGTGCAAAAAAACCCTTCAAATGCAGGAGACCTGTGAAAAGCAGTTTGAGCCTCCAGTTGTTAGTCGGGTGGCTACAAGGTGGGGGCAGGGTCAAGGCTTGAGCTACCATGCCCTGCCATGCCACAGAAATTAGTCTCTAAAATTTGGCATTGCCAGGCATTCTGCAAAACAAAAAACAATCTGTCAGGTGAAACAGACCATGTAGATCAGCCACTGAGACTCCCTGAACTGTGATATATAGGATAAAAGCAAAATATGTTTCATTACTTGTTCATAGAATTACAGCATGAGTGTTGCAACAGCCCAACAGGATAGACTTAGAGTTTCATGATCTGTATAAACCCCAAAAGAGAATAAAACTAACCACATAATTTCACCAGGAAGTTGAGTGGTCAGAACGTAGGAAATTTGTTGGCTTTAGCATTGCCATTACAGCTTTATTCCAGTCAGTATGTATCCAGTTCAGCAGTATCCAACCGAACGATAAGCAAGGCTATGATTCATTCAAACCTCCATTTTGTTAACATAATGGTGAATGTACAGTCACCCATAATTTAATTACAAACTTTCAATCAAAGCCAACAATGGAATGTAATATCTTTATGGCTTTGGTATTGTTAAATTTAGTTATTTATATAAATTCAAGGTCGGGTGTGATTTTTATGAGTTTTTTAAAAACCTACTTCAAGAGTAAACGTAAATTTGGTTTCTAAGATCTCTCTTATTTTTAACAGGAACTTCACTTTGAAATTGAATCATTTCAACATATGAAGCCTTGTTTCAGTGTTTGCATACAGGAAATCAACACTTGTGGAACTGGAGCATGGAGTTCTAAAGTGAACTTCTCATAGAGGGCTTAAAACAGGTTTATGGTTCGACATTCTTATATATAAGGCATAAACCTATGGAGAAAAGAAATACATTCTTACACAGAGGAAAGATAGTCTAAAAGGAAAACAAGCAGAAATTAGGGATGGAGCAAATATCTTTGACAGAGTAAAGAAAAATCAGCAAAATGTTCATCTTATTCTTAATGTTAGAATTAATTTTATCCTTGCACAAATTTGATTTTAAACCTTAGCCCATATTACGTGAAGACCAAGCTGATGAAGGTGCCACATTTTAGTCTTAACATAACCACGCTGGGAAGGCTGGAAAATGGATTTCTATCTAGAAACATGATCAGTTTTACAGGAAAATTGGCTGTGGTACACTGAATGCCAACAATGTTCAGGGAGCATGCACTGAGAACCCACTGAAAGCCACAGGCAGAAAATAGTTGTGGGTGGATTTAGATCTGCTTGCAGACCAGTATCAGCGGTCTCACAAGGACATTGAGATGATTGAAACTTTCAATAAAAGACTCGACTCGTCCGTCAGTGAAGACTACACAGAGATCCATTGACGACAGAAGAGGACGTGTGAGACCAACCTTCGCGAAGGATATTCTGAGTTCGAGACAGGACCGAGCTCAGTGAACCAAACCCGGCAGCTCAGTCAAGTTTATACACATGGGTAGTATCAGAAATCTCAGACAGATAGTGTAAAGTATTAAGTTATTGTGGGAATTGAGAGTTGGTTTCGTATAGAGTTTATATGATAAGGATTTGTTAACAAAATTGGGTTAAACCGCAAATCGACTCTTGTCCTTTGTGCATCTCATGAGTAAGAGCACCTGGGTAAACGGGTTTTAGTATAAACTGGTCTAAGTGTCTACTGTTACAGACAACAGGGAAGTAGAGAGAAAACAGGAAATTATAGATCAATCAGCCTGATTTCTGTAGTGGGGAAATTCTAAAGTCCATTATCAAAGATTTTATAGCACAGCATTTGGTAAACAGTGGCAGAATTGGACAGAGTCAGCATGGATTTATGAAAGGGAAATCATGCTTGACAAATCTACTGGAATTCTTTGAGGATGTACCTAGTAGAGCTGATGAAGAGAAGCCAGTTGGTTTGGTTTATTTGGACTTTCAGAAGGTTTCTGACAAAGTCCCACATAAGAGATTAGCATGTAAAATTAAAGCACATGGGAGTGGCGGTAGTGCATTGAGATTAATAGAAAACTGATTAACAGACAGGTGTCAGGATATGGGGTAAACCTTTTAAGGCTGAGATGAGGAGAGATTTCTTCACCCAGAGAGTGGTAAGCCAGTGGAATTCGCTACCAAGGAAGCAATTGAGGGCAAAATATATGTTTTGAAGAAGGAGTTAGATACAGCTCTTGGGACGAAGGAGATCAAAGGATATGGGGAGGGAAGCAGGATCAGGTTCTTGAGTCGGATGATCAGCCATGATCCTACCCAATGGCGAAGTAAGCTCAAAGAGCCGAATGGCCTACTCCTGTTCCTATTTTCTATATTTCTATGTCAATACCTTCACCAAGGTATATAGAGCATGGGACTTACCTGCCACTGCCACTCAGTACTGCTCCCAGTTACCAAAATCCACAATTAGGCCATGGACAACATCCCATACTTGGAGAGCCTGCTGTCAACAAGGGCAGACATCGACGACAAGGCTCAACATTGCCTTCAGTGTTCCAAAACAGTCTTCAGTTGGCTGAGGAAGAGACTGCTTGAAGACCAGGGCTGGAATTCTCTGGCCATTTACACCGGTGGGATTCTCCAGTCCCGCTGGCAGCGCACCCCCATTGGCAGTGGTGGGACCAGAGAATCACGCTGCTAGCAAACAACGCGCCAGCTCCCGCCGGCGGGAAACACGCATTTGGGAGGTTGGAGAATCTCGTCTCAGGACTTTACCAACACCAAGCTCATGGTCCACAGAGCAGAAATGATACTCACCCTCCTATATGACTTAGAGGTCAGGACTATGTACAGCAGGCAATTCAAAACCCTGGAGAACTACCACCAGCACTGCCTCCACAAAATTCTGCAAATCCATTGGCAGGATAGGCTCACCAATGTCTGTGTTCTCACTCATGCCAACATCTCCAGCATCGAATCATTGACTATGCTCGATCAGCTTCTCTGGGTGAACCACATTGTCCGCATGCCTGACATGAGACTCCCGAAACAAGTGCTTTACTCGGAGCTTCGACATGGCACGCGAGCCCCAGAAAGGAAGAGGGAAGACTTCAAAGACATCCTCAAAGCCTCCTTGAAAAAGTGCAAAATCCCCACTGACACCTGGGAATCCCTGCCTCAAGACTGCCCAAAGCTTCCAGGAAGAAGCTTTGTGGCCTACCTTTATCATCAAGGTAGATAAATCCCCGGGACCTGATGAAGTGTATCCCAGGATATTGTGGGAAGCTAGGGAGGTAATTGCGGGTCCCCTAGCCCAGATATTTGAATCATCGATAGTCACAGGTGAGGTGCCTGAAGATTGGAGAGTGGCAAATGTTGTGCCTTTGTTTAAAAAGGCCTGCAGGGAAAAGCCTGGGAACTACAGGCCAGTGAGCCTCACATCTGTGGTGGGTAAATTGTTGGAAGGTATTTTGAGAGACAGGATCTACAGGCATTTAGAGACGCAAGGACTGATTAGGGACAGTCAGCATAGCTTTGTGAGTGGAAAATCATGTCTCACAAATTTGATTGAGTTTTTTGAAGGGGTCACCAAGAAGGTAGATGAGGGCAGTGCAGTTGATGTTGTCTACATGGACTTTAGCAAGGCCTTTGACAAGGTACCGCATGGTAGGTTGTTGCATAAGGTTAAATCTCACGGAATCCAGGGTGAGGTAGCTAAATGGATACAAAATTGGCTTCTTGACAGAAGCCAGAAGGTGGTTGTAGAGAGTTGTTTTTCAAACTGGAGGCCTGTGACCAGCGGTGTGCCTCAGGGATCAGTGCTGAGTCCACTGTTGTTTGTCATTTATATTAATGATTTGGATGAGAATAAAGGAGGCATGGTTAGTAAGTTTGCAGATGACACCAAGATTGGTGGCATAGTGGACAGTGAAGAAAGTTATCTCCAATTGCAATGGGATATTGATCAATTGGGCCAGTAGGCTGACAAATGGCAGATGGAGTTTAATTTAGACAAATGCGAGCTGATACATTTTGGTAGATTGAACCAGGGCAGGACTTACTCAGTTAATGGTAGGGCGTTGGGGAGAGTTACAGAACAAAGAGATCTCGGGGTACATATTCATAGCTCCTTGAAAGTGGAGTCATAGGTGGACAGAGTGGTGAAGAAGGCATTCAGCATGCTTGGTTTCACCAGTCAGAACATTGAATACAGGAGTTGGGACGTCTTGTTGAAGTTGTGCAAGACATTGGTAAGGCCGCACTTGGAATACTGTGTGCAATTCTGGTCACCCTATTATAGAAAGGATATTATTAAACTAGAAAGAGTGCAGAAAAGATTTACTAGGATGCTACCGGGACTTGATGGATTGAGTTATAAGGAGAGACTGGATAGACTGGGACTTTTTTCTCTGGAGCGTAGAAGGCTGAGGAGTGATTTTATAGGGGTCTATAAAATAATGAGGGGCACAGATCAGCTAGATAGTCAATATCTTTTCCCAAAGGTAGGGGAGTCTAAAACTAGAGGGCATAGGTTTAAGGTGAGAGGGGAGAGATACAAAAGTGTCCAGAGGGGCAATATTTTCAGACAGAGGGTGGTGAGTGTCTGGAACAAGCTGCCAGAGGTAGTAGTAGAGGTGGGTACAATTTTGTCTTTTAAAAAGCATTTAGATAGTTACATGGGTACGATGGGTACAGAGGGATATGGGCCAAATGTGGGCAATTGGGATTACCTTAGGGGTTTTAAAAAAAAGGGCAGCATGGACAAGTTGGGCCAAAGGGCCTGTTTCCATGCTGTAAACCTCTATGACTCTATAAGAAGCTGGACACCTGGACTTTCATTGTCGAGAGCAAGCTGAAGCCAAACGTCAACAGCGAAAGGAGCATGTGGCAACCCAGGCACCCCACCCACCCACTCCTTCAACCACCGTCCGTCCACTTGTGACAGAGACTGTAGGTCACAGATTGGAATTCACAGTCACCGGAGAACTTATTTTTAGTGTGGAAGCAAGTTATCCTCAACTCAAAAGGACTAAGAAGAGAAGAAGGTCTCTTTGCATAGTAGGTGATATTGAGGTTTGGAAAAAGGTGAAGAGGGTGGTCATTAAATTAACTCCCGATTCGAATTTTTTTCCCAAGTTAGGCTCAAAGAGCTGCTCTCTAACCTTTAGAGAAATGTAGATATAGGGATGATTTGATTAAGGTTCATAAGACACTGAAGAGATTAGATTGTGTTTGTCAAAACAATTTGTTTCAACTAAATAGATTAGGGATGCCAAATGATCTAAAGGAAAAGCTAGGTTACATGTTTAAAGTTAATTTATTAGTCACAAGTAGGCTTACATGTGACTGCAAAAATCCCCTAGTCGCCACACTCCGGCGCTTGTTCGGGTGCACTGAGGGAGAATTTAGCATGGCCAATGCACCTAACCAGCACGTCTTTTGGACTGTGGGAGGAAACCAGAGCACTTGGCGGAAACCCACGTAGACACGGAGAGAACGTGCAGACTCCGCACAGACAGTGATCCAAGCCGGGAATTGAACATAGGTCTCTGGCGCTGTGAGGCAGCTGTGGAACTTGCCACCCTGTTCTGAGAAATAGGCTGCCAGCTCATGTGATGGTCACAATTTACTGCATTTATTCAAGTGAAATCCGTTCCTGTTTCTGACTGGAGGTCACCTCGTACAAAAAGTAGGCATCAAAACACATGATTGAGGACCAGAGTGGTTTCCTGGATATTGCCACAGGGATCAGAGATGCTTCCGTGTTCTTTTTATTTGGTTATTTGGTTTTTTACCCCTCCCAGGAAGTTGCATGACTTTTGGGTGGGATGAGAATTGTGTGTTTTGTGATGCTCATACAGGACATCATAAATACGTGGGGCAAATCGGATGGACCAGTAGGTCTTTTCCTGTCCCTTTTTCATCTTTTTATAGCGACAAATAGTAGTCAATTTTAGATTGTAATGGTTAGATTGACCATTAAATATCCTTGGCATTTAATGTTCAACAACTGTTTATACACTTGAGAGTTACAAAATATAATATTTGTTCATGTCATGTAGTTTGAGTTGGTTGTCACCATCACTGCCAGTGCAGGCATTAAGAAACTTAACTCTGTTGTGATATTCAACGTCACTCAGATACACCCAACAATGTTCTCTCTTCCCTACCTTATAGGTTCTTTCCTGACATGGTTCCAGGAGAACTGACACTTCAATCTTTGGAGACATTGCAGTTCGTCTTCATCCTTTCCTCATTTAAAATCTATTCACATAGAACATAGAACATTACAGCGCAGTACAGGCCCTTCGGCCCTCGATGTTGCACTGACCAGTGGAACCAATCTAAAGCCCCTCTAATCTACACTATTCCAATATCATCCATATGTTTATCCAATAACCATTTGAACGCTCTCAACGTTGACGAGTCCACTACTGCTGCAGGCAGGGAATTCCACGCCCTTACTACTCTCTGAGTAAAGAACCTACCTCTAACATCTGTCCTATATCTCTCACCCCTCAATTTAAAGCTATGCCCCCTCGTGCTAGCCAACACCATCCGAGGAAAAAGGCTCTCACTATCCACCCTATATAATCCTCTGATCATCTTGTATGCCTCTATTAAGTCACCTCTTAACCTTCTTCTTTCTAACGAAAACAACCTCAAGCCCCTCAGCCTTTCCTCATACGATTTTCCCACCATACCAGGCAACATCCTGGTAAATCTCCTCTGCACCCTTTCCAACACTTCCACATCTTTCCTATAATACGGCGAACAGAACTGTACGCAATACTCCAAATGCGGCCGCACCAGAGTTTTGTACAGTTGCAGCATGACCTCCTGGCTCCGAAACTCAATCCCTCTACCAATAAAAGCTAACACACCGTACGCCTTCTTAATAACCCTATCAACCTGGGTGCCAACTTTCAGGGATCTATGCACATGGACACCCAGATCCCTCTGCTCATCCACACTACCAAGTATCTTACCATTAGCCCAGTACTCTGTATTCCTGTTGCTCCTTCCAAAGTGAATCACCTCACACTTTTCCGCATTAAACTCCATTTGCCACCTCTCAGCCCAGCTCTGCAGCCTATCTATGTCCCTCTGTAACCTGCCACTTCCCTCCGCACTGTCTACAACTCCACCGACTTTAGTGACATCCGCAAAGTTACTAATCCATCCTTCCACGCCCTCACCCAGGTCATTAATAAAAATGACAAACAGCAGTGGCCCCAAAACAGATCCCTGCGGCACACCACTAGTAACTGAACTCCAGGATGAATATTTCCCATCAACCACCACCCTTTGTTTTCTTACAGCTAGCCAATTCTTGATCTAAACCACTAAATCACCCTCAATCCCATGTGTCCGTATTAACAGATACACATTTCTTAGCAGGATTCACTGGATCAAATAAAGGGCAGAAATCCACACCAGGTTTTCTCCTGACAGGCTCACAAGTGATGAGGCCAAGTTGTAGTCCACCTGACCAGCACAGCCTTGGAAGTGAACCTGTATAGTGGCGCTGCACATTGACTTTAACAGAAGTGCATTCATAGTCATTCTGGAGTAATCTGCAAAACTTCAGTTAGATACCATTGGAATGGCTGGAAACTGGGTCCAGTTGTGAGTACACCAGGCTCTGGTCATGCACTGAAGTTCCGCTAAGGCCCATTATGGTTGAAAAGTCCACCTGCCCCATATATTGCTACTGTCATAGGAATGTGAGAACTCTGCACATCAGGGGTTTTCACATCCCTGCCTAGTAATGGGATACAATGTATGATCAGTGGTAGGATGTTTGCTTAGAATGGGTATTCCTCTCCCAACAACAGGGATTGTAGGAGTCACCAGGTGGTCCAGGCAGGAATTTCGGCTTCAAGCCCAAAGTTGGTGATAAAGTGGTAATGTAACTGGATTAGTAATCCAAAGATCCAGGTCAATGGATTAGTAACCCAGAGATCTAGGCCAGTAGATTAGTAACCTAGAGATTCAGGTCAATGCCCAAGGGACACCAGTTCAAATCCCACCATGGCAGCTGGTGGAATTTAAACTCACTTAATTAATAAAAATCTGGAATTGAAAACTAGTCTCAGTGTTGATTGTCAAAAAACTCTTCTGTTCATTAATGTTCCTTAATAGAAACAAATCTGCAGTCGTTACATGATCTGATCTATTTGTGATCCCAGACCCATAACAATCTGGTTGACTCTTAACTGCCCTCTGAAATGGCCTAGCAAACTATTCTGTTGTAACAAACTGCGACAGAAAAGTCAAAAAGGAATAAAATCTAACGGATCGCCCATCATCAACTTCGGCACTGGAAACAGCAACATCATTCTTGCTGACCATGCAGAGTCGTCCTTACTAATTTCTGGGGACTTGTGCCAAAATTGGGAGGACTGTCCCACAGACTAGTCAAACAACCTTATGAGATAGTCCTACTCACTAAATCATACCTCATAGCTAATGTCCCAGACACAACAATCACAAGCCCTGGCTCTGGTTTCTAGCCATGTTGTTCTAATGCATTTACATCACGGGCATTTACCTGGCAATGTGGAAGCATGCTCAGGTATGTCCTGTCCACAAGAAGCAGGACAAATCCAATCCAGCCAATAGCCATCCAGTTAGTCTCCTCTCGATCATTAGCAAAGTGACAGAAAGTGTTGTCGACAGTGTTATCAAGCAGCACCTACACAGCAGTAACCTGCTCACTGATGCTCATTTTGGATTCTGTCAGGGCCAAGCAACATCTGATCTCATTAAAGCCTTGTTCAAACATGGATAAAAGAGCTGAACTCAGGAAGTGAGGTAAAAATGACTGCCCTTGTCATCAAGGCAGCATTTGACCACATATGGCATCAAGGAGCCCTGACAAATGAAATTAATGGAAAGATAATTGATCAGGGAAGGGATGTGGATGTAGTTTATATGGACTTTAGTAAGGCATTTGACAAGGTCCTGGGGCCTCTGTTGTTTGTAGTATATATAAATGATCTGTAGGCAAATGTGAGTGGTCTGATTAGTGAGTTTACAAATGACACGAAGATTGAGGGAGTTGCTGATAGTGCCGGGGATTGCCAGAGGATACAGCAAGATATAGATAGATTGGAGACCTGAGCACAGAAATGGAAGGTGGAGTTTAATCCAGACAACTGTGAGGTGATGCATTTTGAGGATCAAATTCGGGTGTGAATTATACTGTAAATGGCAGAACCCTTAGGAACATTAACATACAGAGGGATCTGGGCATGGAGGTCCACAGTTCCCTAAAAGTGGCAACACAGGTGGCCAAGGTGATTAAAAAGGCATGCTTGCCTTCATCAGCTGAGGCATTGAGTAGAAGAGTTGGGAAATCATGTTGGAGCTATATAAAACCTTGATTAGGCCACATTTGGAGTATTGCGTGCAGTTCTGGTCACCACACTACCATAAGGACGTGGAAGCTTTGGAGAGAGTGCAAAGAAGGTTCACCAGGATGTTGCCTGATCTCAAGGGTGTTGGCTACAAGGAGAGGTTGAATAGACTTGGATTGATTTTACTGGAAAGATGGAGGCTGAGGGGAGACCTGATAGAGGTCTACAAAATTATGAGAGGTGGATAGTCAGAGGCTTTTTCCAATGGTGGAAGTGTCAATTACAAGGGGCACAGGTTCAAGGTGAGAGGGGAAAGGTTTAAGGGAGATGTGCGGGGTAAGTGGTGGGTGCCTGGAACATGCTGCCAGAGGAGGTGGTGGAAGCAGGCACACTAGCAACATTTAAGGGGCATCTGGATGGGTACATGAATAGGGAGGGAATAGAAGGATTTGGACCAAGTAAGGGGAGAAGGTATTTTTTTACTTTAGTTGGGGTATCATCATTGGCACAGGCTTAGAGGGCCAAAGGGCCTGTTCCTGTGCTGTACTTTTCTTTGTTTTTTGATTCAGAGTGAAAACTATCCACTGGTTGGAGTCGTACTAAAAGATGATGGTTATGGATGTTAAAGGAAATCATCTCCATCCTAGGGCATGATGCACAGGTTCCTCAGGGTAGTGTCCCAGACTCAACCATCTTCAGTTGCTTCATCAATAACCTTCCCTCCATTGTAAAGTCAGAAGTGGGGATGTTCACTGATGACTGCACAACGTTCAGTACCTTTCATGACTCCTCAGATACTGAAGCTGTCCGTGCTAATATGTATTAAGCCCTGTACAATATTCAGGCTTGGGTTGATAAGCCGCAAATAATATTCGGCACCACACAATGGCCGGGCAATGACCATCTTCAACAAGAGAAAATCTAACGGGTGGCACAGTAGTTAGCACTGCTGCCTCACAGCGGCAGGGACCCAGGTTCGATTCCCACTTGGGCCACTGTCTGTGCGGAGTCTGCACGTTCTCCCTGTGTCTGTGTGGGTTTCCACCGGATGCTCCGGTTTCCTCCCAAAGATGTGCAGGTTAGGTGGATTGGCCACGCAAAATTGCCCCTTAGTGTCAGTGGGAATACCAGGGTAAATACATGGGGTTACAGGCATAGGGCCTGGGTGGGATTGTTGTCGGTGCAGACTCAATGGGCCGAATGGCCTCCTTTTACATTGTAGGGATTTTATTCTGTTCTATTCTATTCTTAACCATCACGCCTTGACATTCAGTGGCATTTCCATCACTGAATCCCCCACGATCAACATCCTTGGGGTTACCAGTGACCAGAAACAGAATTGGACCAGCCATGTAAATACAGTGACTATAAAATCAGGTCAGAAGCTAGGAACCCTGAGGCGAATAACTCACCACTTGACTTTCCAAAGCCTGTCCATCTACAAGACACAAGTCAGGAGTGTGATGGAACACTTTCCACTGTTCTGGTCAGTGATACTTCAGGAAATTCATCACCATCCAGGACAAAGCAACACTTTGATTGGCACCTATCTACCAAGTAACACGTTCACTCCCTCCATCACTGATGTACAGTGGCAGCGGTGTGTGCTATATACTAGATGCATTGCAGGAACTCACCAAGGCTTCTATGACGGCACCTTTTAAACACCGGCCCTTTACCAATTCGAAGGACAAGGGCAGTTGATGCAAGGGAATACCACTGCATGCAAGTAACCCTCCAGGCCACACACCATCGTGGCTTGGCACTTTATCACTGTTCCTCCACTGTTCATAGAATCACGGAATCCGTACAATGCAGAAAGAGAACATTCAACCCATCAAGTCTGCACTGACTCCCTGACAGAGCATTCCGCCCAGGCCCCATCCCCGTAATTGTACATATTTACCCTGCTAATCCCCCTAGCCTACACGTCTTCAGACACTAAGGGGCAATTTAGCATGGCCCAATCTACCTGGACTGTAGGAGGAAACTGAAGCACCTGGAGAAAACCCATGCACTCACCGGGAAAACATGCAAACTCCATACAGTCACCCAAGCTGGAATTGAACCCAGGTCCCTGGCGCTGTGAGGCAGCAGTGCTAACCATTGTGCCACCATACCTGTTACTGGATCAAAATCCTGGAACTTGCTCCTAGAAGCATCACGTAGACTGTGGCTTACCTCCATTTTCTCAAAGGCAATGGGGATGGGCAATAAATTCTGACCTAGCCAGCAACGCCCATATCCCATGAAAGAATAAAAAATGAAATAGAGGGAATGATATGGGCCCAGATCTTCTGGTCTTTAGAAAGTCAGAGATCAGATGTACCCTGGAAGAAGCACTGCGGGTCCTAACATATGGACTCCGTGGAAATTGACAGGGAGGACTCACCTTCCAATGAGCAATTTCCCTGCATCCTGGGACTCTTTTTTTAAAAAAATGTCTACCCCTTTGTCAGAGGTCAGCTAGACTCGAAACGTTGGCTCCACTCTCTCTCCACAGATGCTGTCAGACATGCAGATATTTTCCAGCATTTTTCTGTTTTTGTTTCAGATTCCAGCATCCGCAGTATTTTGCGTTTAGCTGCTAATACTAATTTGGCCCATAGTTGTAAACACTCCCCGCTGAACAAGGCTTTATCTGCATGGGTGCAAAATTAGTGGAAATATTGTGTTGATTGCTAATCATTGATTGGTGGAGTTTTGCGACCTTTTTTTGGATGTTCAAAGAACTAGTGCTGAATTTTGACAAGGAGTAGGGAGGCCTGTCAGGAAGAAATCTGCTTCAGTCCATGGGGCTATACCCGCAGTGCCTCTTGGGTTGCAGCATGGCAGGGAGATGGACTATAGGCAGCAGCAAGGGGATGGTGTGTGCAGAGGGAGGATGAGGAGGCAGGGAGGAAACATCCAGAATCCCTTCACACCGGATGAGCTCTCCATGAGAAGATACGGAGACTTTGGTTCCTTTCAGATGTCATCCCAAATCAGTTGCTCCAAAATTCACCAATTCTCTAGCAACCTAATACAATAACAGGTACAAAACTGAACCATTTGCCCTTGGACATTGCCTTCATGCCTGCATTATGGGTGCTTTTTGCTGTCCTAGTCCTTATTTGCAGTATTAGGAGATATTGGGTCAGATGATCAATAGCTTGCTGAAAGAGATAGACTTTAGTGTCTTATAAGTGTCTTAAAGGAGCAAATTGAGGTAGCGAGACAGGAGAGTATAGGGGGAGAATTCTAGACCCTGGGGCATAGGCAATTGAAGGCACGGCCACCAATGGTGCAGCAAATATAATTGGGGATGCACAAGGGGCCTGAATTAGAGAAGCACAGACAATTTTGGAAGGTTGTGGGACTGCAGGAGATTACAGCACTGGGAAAGGCAATGGAAGGATTTGAAAACAAGGATAAGAATTTTAAAATCAAGATGTTTAACTGGGACCAAATGTGAGCATAGGGGTGATAGGGATTTGGAGCAGGAAAAAGTAAGTTCAGATAAACTGCATACATTTTACTTCATGTTCTTCATTAATAACAAATATATTCAACAGAAACCTTATAAAAAGTCTTGATTGTTTCACATTTAAAAAAAATATTTCCTGACACAGCAAATGAAAATAAATCTGCAGTTCCTCACTATGTTCCCAGAGACTTAAAGATGCAGTCACAGCAGGGTCGGCAACGCTGTCATTGTTTTATGACTTTTATGATTCACTGTCCTCACAAACACCAGATTAGCATTGAATAGCCATTTGCACAATCTCCTCCCTGAAGTTGTAAAGACACTAACAGGTGCCTAATTGTTCTACAAAGCAGAGTATAGCAAATCTTCAGTACTTACTATGTAAAAAATGAGTGAAATTGGGAGGAGAGAATGTCCCCCCCCCCCCCCCCCCCCCGCCCCAACCGATCTAGAGTTTGGTGGCTTAAGGTAGATGAAATGACATTTCATTTTTGCCCATCCGGTATTAGGTTTTCAAGGTTTTCCACACAGGAATTAGAGTCATAGAGTCATAGAGGTTTGCAGCATGGAAACAGGCCCTTCGGCCCAACTTGTCCATGTCGCCCCTTTTTTAACACCTAAGCTAGTCCCAATTGCCCGCGTTTGGCCCATATCCCTCCGTACCCATCTTACCCATGTAACTGTCTAAACGCTTTTTAAAAGACAAAATTGTACCACCTCTACTACTACCTCTGGCAGCTTGTTCCAGACACTCACCACCCTGTGTGTGAAAAAATTGCCCCTCTGGACCCTTTTGTATGTCTCCCCTCTCACCTTAAACCTATGCCCTCTAGTTTTAGACTCCCCTACCTTTGGGAAAAGATATCGCCTATCTAGTTGATCTATGCCCCTCATTATTTTATAGATTTTTATAAGATCACCCCTAAACCTCCTACGGTCCAGAGAAAAAAGTCCCAGTCTATCCAGCCTCTCCTTATAACTCAAACCATCAAGTCCCGGTAGCATCCTCGTAAATCTTTTTGGCACTCTTTCTGGTTTGATAATATCCTTTCTAGAATAGGGTGACCAGAACTGTACATAGTATTCCAAGGGTAGCCTTACCAATGTCTTGTACAAATTCAACAAGATGTCCGAACTCCTTCCGGATGTCCCAAAGGGGAGGTATTTGTAAAATGTGTCCAGGAAGGTTCTTTGGAACAATATGTTGATAGTCCAACTAGAGAGGGGGCTATACTGGACCTAGTACTGGGGAATGAGCCCAGTCAGGTCATCAAAGTTTCAGTGGGGGAACATGTGGCGAACAGTGACCACAATTCTGTAAACGTTCAGATAGTCATGGAAAAGGATGAGGGGTGTCCTATGGGTAAGGTGCTGAATTGGAGGAAGGCTAACTACAGCCGGATTAGGCAGGATTTGGTGGCTGTTGATTGGGAGAGGCTGTTTGAGGATAAATCCACATCTGGCATGTGGGAGTCTTTTAAGGAGCAGTTGCTAGGAGTGCAGGACAGGCATGTGCCTGTAAAAAGGAAGGGCAGGGAAGGTAGGATTCGAGAGCCGTGGATAACCAGAGAAATTGTGGGTCTAATCAAAAAGAAAAAAGAGGCATACATATGGTCCAGGCAGTGAAAAACAGATGGAGCACTGGAGGAATACAGAGAAAGTAGAAAAGAACTCAAACAGGGAGTTAGAAGGGCAAAAAGGGGTCACAAAATGTCCTTGGCAGACAGGATTAAGGAGAATCCCAAGCCATTTTATACATACGTTAAGAACAAGAGGGTTGTCAGAGAAAGAGTCGGACCTCTCAAGAACGAAGGAGGGGAATTATGCTTAGAACCCAGGGAAGTAGGTGAGATCCTAAATGAATACTTTGCATCAGTATTCACAAAGGAGAGGGACACGTTGATTGGTAGTGTCTCAGAGGGATGTGTAGACCCGTTAGAACAAATCGCAATTACAAGGGAGGAAGTGTTAGGTGTTTTCGGAAGCATTAAGGTAAACAAATCCCCACGGCCAGATGGCATCTGTCCTAGATTACTGAGAGAGACAAGAGATGAAATTGCTGGGCCTCCAACAGAAATCTTTGTTTCTTCATTGGACACAGGTGAGGTCCCAGAGGATTGGAGGATAGCAAATGTGGTCCTGTTATTTAAGAAGGGTAGCAAGGATAACCCGGGTAATTGTAGGCCAGTGAGCTTGAGCTTGGTAGGGAAATTGTTGGAGAAGATTCTTAGAGATAGGATCTATACACATTTAGAACTGAATAGTTTCATTAGCGATAGACAACATGGTTTTGTACGAGGGAGGTCATGCCTCACAAATTTGGTTGAGTTTTTTGAGGAGGTGACAAAAATGATTGATGAGGGAAGGGCCGTGGATGTCGTCTACATGGATTTTAGTAAAGCATTTGACAAGGTCCCTCATGGCAGGCTGGTGCAAAAGGTTAGATCACACGGGATCAAAGGTGAACTAGCTAGATGGGTTCAGAACTGGCTTGGCCATAGAAAGAAGTCTAACAACACCAGGTTAAAGTCCGACAGGTTTATTTGGTAGCAAAAGCCACGAGCTTTCGGAACAGTCTGTCCCTTGGTCAGGTGGGTGGGAGTTCTGATTACAAACAAGGCACAAAGACACAAACTCAATTTACATGAATAATGATTGGAATGTGAGCCTTTACAGCTAATCAAGTCTTAAAGCTACAGACAATGTGAGTGGAGGGAGCATTAAGCACAGGTTAAAGAGATGTGTATGAGAAATTGAGTTTGCGTCTTTGTGCCTTGTTTGTAATCAGAACTCCCACCCACCTGACAAAAGGACAGCCTGTTCCGAAAACTCATGGCTTTTGCTACCAAATAAACCTGTTGGACTTTAACCTGGTGTTGTTAGACTTCTTACTGTGTTTACCCCAGTCCAACGCCGGCATCTCCACATCTTGGTCATATAAGACAGAGGGTAGCAGTGGAGGGGTCTTTTTCTGATTGGAGGTCTGTGACTAGTGGTGTTCCGCAGGGCTCTGTACTGGGACCTCTGCTGTTTGTAATATATATATAAATGATTTGGAAGAAGATGTTGCTGGTCTGATTAGTAAGTTTGCGGACGACCCAAAGATTGCTGGAGTTGCGGATAGTGATGAACATTGTCAGAGAATACAGCAGGATATAGATAGGCTGGAAAATTGGGCGGAGAAATGGCAGATGGAATTTAATCCAGATAAATGCGAAGTGATGCATTTTGGTAGATCTAATGCAGGGGGGAGCTATACAATAAATGGCAGAACCATCTGGAGTATAGATACACAGAGGGATCTGGGTGTGCAAGTCCATAGATCCTTAAAGGTGGCAGCACAGGTGGAAAAGGTGGTGAAGAAGGCATATGGCATGCTTGCCTTTATTGGACGGGGCATAGAGTATAAAAGTTGGCATATGTTGTTGCAGTTATATAGAACGTTGGTGAGGCCACATTTGGAATACTGCGTCCAGTTCTGGTCGCCACACTACCAGAAGGACGTGGAAGCTTTGGAGAGAGTGCAGAAAAGGTTTACCAGGATGTTGCCTGGTATTAGCTATGTGGTGAGATTGAGTAAACTAGGGTTGTTCGCCCTGGAAAGACGGAGGTTGAGGGGCGACCTAATAGAAGTTTATAACATTATGAAGGGCATAGATAGGGTGAACAGTTGGAAGCTTTTTCCCAGGTCAGAAATGACAAACACAAGGGGTCACAAGTTCAAGGTAAGAGGGGCAAGGTTCAATACAGATATGCGGGAGACATATTTTACACAGAGGGTGGTGGGGGCCTGGAATGCACTACCAAGCAAGGTGGTTGAGGCAGACACGCTAGGATCATTTAAGACTTATCTAGATAGCCACATGAACAGACTGGGAATAGAGGGATACAAACGGATGGTCTAGTTAGGAACACATGATTGGTGCAGGCTTGGAGGGCTGAAGGGCCTGTTCCTGTGCTGTATTGTTCTTTGTTCTTTGTTCTTTGTCCTGTATTCAATGTTCTAACCAATGAAACCAAGCATGCCAAATGCCTTCTTCACCGCTCTGTCCACCTGTGACTCCACTTTCAAGAAGCTATGAACATGTACCCCTAGATCTATAACTCTCCCCAATGCCCTACCATTAACTAAATAAGTCCTGCCCTGGTTCGATCGACCAAGATGCATCATTTTGCGTTTATCTAAATTAAACTCCATCTGCCATTCGTCAGCCCACTGGCCCATTGCTCAAGATTCCATTGCAATCCTGGATAACTTTCTTCACTGTCCACTGTGCCACCAATCTTGGTTTTATCTGCAAACTTACTAACCATGCCTCCTAAATTCTCATCCAAATCATTAATAGAAAAGATACAGAATAATCTCTCTATTTAATAACCAGCATGGGATCTATTTCATTGATAATCAAAATTGGAGATAGTAGGTTGTGGTCAGCACTTGAAGATTGTGACCAATGGACAGAAATTTCACAATGTTATTGAAAAGAATTCTATACCAAATGCTTGCCTCTGAGTTGCCTTTCACCAAGAATTTGAAAATATATCAGAAAGCAATGAAGGTAACCTGGCACATTGGACTGGACTTTCATCCTCAAAGAGAATAGTGGGTTCCTTCAAGGAAAATGCCTGGTTTCACCTTCGGCATGCCCTCCTTGGGAGAAAGGGTGAGGAAAGAAGGGACTTTCATAGTTCGGGGTGGGGGGGGGAGAGGTGTTTGCGAAGATGGGGTGGGGGTGCAGGCTACATTTGGACCAGCTGACCCAGGAAGCTTCAGAGGCAACCATAGGGATTGCCAGGTGTCCGGATACTCTGTTTAAAAGGCCCACCTCGGTGCCATGGGACTTTGTCCAAGTTATAGTGAAAAAGGTAAGGCCCTCTAGCCCTCATCCATCATACCCCTTGGAACCTCATGCTTGTCACCTCACTCCCTATGACCCTTCATGTCACCATGCCAAGCTGCCGCCTCCACTACTCATCCACTATACACTATAAAGAACCAACAAACCCTATAGTGGCAACACATACCACATACCCCCACTCCTTGTCTAAATTCCTGCTGTTCAGTGTGTGTGAAATTCTGGCCCTGGAGATTACACTCAAGGAGATGTTGGCAAGCACGTACATCCTTAACGGCAAAGTGCAACAAAGGACAGGCAGTGAGCAGGTGAATGCTGTATCTGCAACAAAAAGGTTATCCTCTCAGATGAGGAAGAAACCTTGAGAGCCTTGAAGAAGCTTGCCAAGGTAAATAACTGCTGTACTTGTCTCTTTACTGTGTACTGCAGTGGCATGCTCCCAATATACAAACACACAGACACATACACGCACACACAGACTTCCCCTTCAACCAGCTGATATTCAGGTGAGACATTTCATCATCTGTAATCATCAAACTGTTCTCTCTAATACCATTCAGACATGACACATTTTTCCTCTTTCCTGTAAATGACCCTCCTCCTGCCAGTGGAAGTTCTGTGGCATACTTCCCCAATATACACCTGGATGCTGCGTTTTCTTGCACCCTTGTTTAGGGGAGCAGGGTTGCAGTTACATAACCATGTGAAAGCTCAATCAGCATTTCATCAATGTCTAAATAATGATAGGATGGCTACACATTGTCTATATAATTAAGTGGATAATTATGCTGGACAGCGAACTCATCCATATGTCGTATCACTCAACCTGCTGAAAGCATCTATCTCATTTCTGGTACTTTCATAGCTTTCATTACACAATTATTATTTTGTTTTGAATGGATTTTTATTTCCTTCCATTTTCCCTGCTTTGAATTTAACTTCTGCAGCCTTATGTTTCAAAACACCGTGATCTTGTACAGTCGCACAGATAAAGTAAGCTGAAAACTACTGGTTACTTCCTGCTGCTCCTATTCTGTCATCTGCTCCTATCCCTTCTTCTTTATGCTCTGTGTTTCACTCACTGCTCTGTGCTCAAAGCTCTAACTCAACATCTTCTCTTGGAGTGCTAAATGTAACGGGTAAGACGAGACAGCTTTAGGACTACAGTACGTTCACTGACTGTGTGCAACTATAGGAGGCTGCTGTGACCTGACTCATAAGGGCACAGCAGAGGAGGTTTTCAAAATCATTAGGAGTCTGGGCAGAGAGGAACTGTTTCTTTTTGCAGAAGAATCATTAAACAGAGGATACCAAATTAAACTGATTGGCAAAAGAAGCAACAGTGACTTGGGGAAAATCTTTCTCGCAGATTGTGGTCAGGGTACAAAAGCATTGTCTGAGAGTCTGGTGGAGGCAAACTTAACTGAGGACTTCAAAATAGAATTGGATACTTTTCTGAAGAGAAAACAAATCTGCAGTGCAATAGCAGTGAGTGGGACTAGGTGAGTTACTCGTGCAGATAACTGGCATGATGGACCAAAGGGCCTCCTTCTGTGATGCTGGTTCTTTAATAATGGCATCATATTAATGATAGGAAGTTTCATAAAGCTGATGACCTTAATGAGGTTTAAATTACAGAGTATTGCTAGCTCTCAGCCTTCCCTTTTGCTGACCCATCAAAAAACCCAAGTGCAAATCCAGGGACATCCATCTCTGCCCCTGCCTTCCCACCTTGAGCTGAACCCAGCTTCACTGCCTGTGTGACTGGCACACACCAGTGGAATTTAACTCCCATTGTTGGCCAGAATGAAGAGACGTTTGCAGTGAGTTTGTATGATATCTTATTTTGAGAATATTTGATTAGATGAAGAGAAATGTCTCATTCCTTCGCACCAACATTATTTGCTTTGATGGGCACAGGAGAATCACTGAAAAAGAAGGTAATGAGATCTGTTTATTGAAGTTTTTTAAGTCAGTCTTGAGTCACTAAAATAGAGTCGGAAGATACAAGTGATATTTTCAGACCAATGTTAATCTGAATGGACCTGTTTCACCATGAGTTTTCTGAACTGTTGAATAAATTGTAATTTCCTTCCATTTTAACAGTGACTGCATTCCATTTTATAGTGAGCTGATTGGCCAGCAGTGAATATGCTGCTATAAAGACAGGTGGAATACACATGAAGCTGGTAAATTTCCACTTCAATCAGTTGAAAGTTGCCTGAACTTTATTTGGAGACTGAGGGCAAACAGTTTGGCAGCAGTGCAGCAAATCTAAGCAAACAAAAGTGTTGGCAGCAAACATCAGAGGTTAGAAATTACATCGTTCGACTTTCCTCTAACCTCCACTGCAGGCACTGCCATTTATTTTAATGTAGTAAGAAGTCTCACAGCACCAGGTTAAAGTCCAACAGGTTTATTTGGTAGCAAAAGCCACTAGCTTTCGGAGTGCATGCTGCCCCTTCGTCAGGTGAGTGGGAGTCCCACCTGACTCTCACCTGACGAAGGGGCAGCAAGCGCTCCGAAAGCTAGTGGGTTTTGCTACCAAATAAACCTGTTGGACTTTAACCTGATGTTGTGAGACTTCTTACTGTGTTTACCCCAGTCCAATGCCGGCATCTCCACATCATTTATTTTAATACCTTTGCTAAAATACTGGATTTAAAGATGTCATTTGGACCTACTAAGTCCTTGTCCACGAACAATTCCTAGCTCTTGTATTCTTATTGTTTCTCTGATCATGGATCCCACTGTACAGAGATATACAATCTGAATATTTGAGACAGGCAGCAACATATAGTATGTATATTAGGAAAGCTCATGTATGAGAAATGCCATTTAGCTCATTGTATTTCAACTCAGTGAGTCTATCATCTAATTTTATTATGCACCTTGTCAGGATTTTTTCATTCCATTCCATTACCTGATAGATTCCTTGCCGAAAGTATTATATTCTAAGATGTTTTAAATTTACCTTTCATTAATTCCTATTAATATTTTGTATCCCATTGGTCAACTGACAAGTAATGCCATTTAATATCACAAATATTTCAATGAGGTGACTTCTAAACCACTTTCTCTCCAGAGTTTGAAGATTAATCTTCTTTTAGCTTCCCTGATAGATCAACTCCATTATATTGGAATCATTTCTGTTGCTGTTTTCTTCAACTATTCCAATTTGTGCATGTTCCTTTTGAAACTGCATGTACTATTTAAATGTGGTCTGAGCAATACTGTTTGAAGCCTTAGTATAAACATTGTAGGCTTTTACTCCATTGTACTAGATGAGTATCCCAATTTTTATTTGCCATTTTCCTTGCCGCTATTGAAAATATAATATGTGTAGTCATGATCTGCCTAAGAGCAAGTTCTCTGCTTATTTCTCCATGCCTCGTGGTCTTTCCCTTTCCTTATCAGTTACTTGCTTATAAGAGCCTCCCATTTTAAATTTAAGTGAGCAATATGACTAGGGAAAAGAATACGTGAGGTGTTTCCCGTTGCCATCTACATCAGTGCACTAAGGAAGCACAAGTCCTCTCACTGAAGGATCCTCTGTCTGTAAGCAGCTGCCATCCCTTGAGCTTCTAACTCTTCCAGCCTCACTGTCTGTTGCTAGTTCTGCCATTAACCATGGCATAAAAACCCTGAGCATGTGACCTTACCTGGGTCTGCGGGACTCACATAAAGATAGGGACATCAATGCTGTGGGGTCTCAAATGACCCCACTACCATATATTGAAAATGGAGGCCTATAATTTTGAGATAAAAACAGAAAATGCAGGAAAAACTTAGATCCTGAAGGAGAGTCTTATTGGACTCAAAAGTTAATTCTGTTTTCCTCTCCACAGATACTGCCAAGCCTGCTGAACTTTTTCAGCACTTTCTCTTTTTAATTTCAGAGTTCCAGCAACTGTGGTATTTTGCTTCTATCCTTGAAATTTGAGTGCAGCCAATTTTGGCACATACGATCCCTGTGTCTGAATGGTAAGGCGCAAGGCACCCAGATGTTGGCCCTCGGGTCTTAGTCCCATCAAGCTGGTGAGCTGTTGGCGAAGACTAATTGAAGCTAATCGATGTCCTTTGGTAAGTGAAACAGAAAGACAACCAGATCAGTAAGGGCGGATGATTGAATCCAGAACTCCTCAGTTCAGATGTGTCTATTTTCAAACTTACTTGTATGATTATGACATAATGACTGATTCCTTTAAGAACCACCAATTAGACCACATGTAGATATGGCTTACATAAGTGGCGCTAACTGTCTCAGGGCGAACTAAGTGGGAGCTTTAAATAGGTGTGCTGCACCTCATTTGTACATGCAAGGGGTGTAAAGCTGTTTACAACACTTGCCATTTTTTAGTTTTCATTTGCATCGTGTAATGAGTTTGCGCTTCTTGTCGACTATATTGAAGGCTTGGAAAATGGATGCCATCTAGCTGAATTTCTGGGCTTATTATCAATTATTTTTGCAGTGTTAATTACTTTACAGATGTTGTTCATTTTTTCTTTCAACAAGTATCTACATTTTATTTGCTATTTATGACACATTTAAACCCTTCAGAAAATCTTAACTGCTTAACTGAGTGTTGTCTCCAAATTTAGCAAACTTAAAGTAGGTTTCTGCATCCAGGTAATAGGAAAGGACATAGGAACAGGAACAAGCCATTCAGCCATTCAAATCTCTTCTGTCTTTCAATTCGATCATGGTCGATTGGCAATTTATCACTTATGTAGTTAAATAAACAAAGATACGAGCACTGATTCATGTTGTACTTAACACATCCCCTGCCCTGCCACCACCTCAAAGGTCTAACATTAGTTTAGATTTTCGTCTGAATTTCTACCTGCACTGAAAAACATCCTGCTGCAAAACGAAACTGTACCTGAATTTTCCTCCAACCCAAAAAATCAGAACTGGGTTTAAAGAGTTAATTTATGAAAACAGGTTGAAAAATACCTGTTTTATATTTCCTTTAGCTTAAAAGGATGAGAGATTTTTTTAAACATCTCTTTAAAATAAAAAAAAGGATTCCACGTGGTTGATAGAGAAAAACCATTTTCTCTGATGGAGAAATCCAAAACAAGCGTGGAATCTGACAAATAGGTTGGACATTTGGAAGTCTTTCAAGAAAAAAGCAATAGAAATCCAGAACTCTTGGCCTCAAATGGATGGGGATATGGGCAAACAAAATGTAATTAATTCATCGGAGAAGCTTGAACATTACGTGAGCCAATATAGCATTTTTCAGCTTTCATATGACCTTGGGCTTCAGAACAGGCCAGGACAACTGGGTATTCAGTCCTGATTCACTCCTTAAAAATGATGTGCCAAGACCTAAACCCCACTCCCCTCACCGAACCCTTTTCCATTTTATCATATTTCATGTAAGGAACACAATGTCAGTAAGATAGCATCACAAAGGCATGAGAGAGAAATGTCAAACTTCCTCCTTTCTCTGTGAGTTCTGTAAATACTGTAAGAAGTCTCACAACACCAGGTTAAAGTCCAACAGGTGCAACGCCAGCATCTCCACATCAGTTCTGTAAATGACATTTGTATCTATTAAATAGATCACCAAATGTGATTAACCATTTCAAAACCACAGCAACATGACAATACAGTCAGAAGCACCCGAGGCAAAAATCAGGTGGTCATAGGAGTCAAAGAAACAAGCATGAACCATCTGGTGGAGGCAACACTGAATATTTTAACACTTGGGTCCCATACCATTCTCCTGGTACAGCCCTCTGTTAATTCCAAGGGCTTCAGACTTGAACATCTCTGGCAGATAATTGATTTAGTCATTCACGAACAGAGCCTACTGGAGCACTTGCGATACTATTGAGTCCTACTCTCATCTGCAAAAACTGCTCACGATTCCAAGCTCATGCTGGAATGGAAAGGTAACCCGTTTCAATTCTCTACTGCATACCCCTCTCCCTGTCTCCTTCACCCTCACCTCCAACAAGTGCAAGCAGCTCATAGATTTCTGTGTTGCTAAGATTGAGACCATCCTATTAGTTGTCTCTACCATTTGTCTCCCTAGCCTGGCCCACTTGGACCAAATCTTCTCAGGGAGGGGTGTAATTCCCATCACCACAGCTGTTCACTCAGCATCATTGTTTTAATACAGCATTTATTTCAAGTTTCTGAACCTTCAGAGGAAGTTAAGAGTCTTTGAAATACGGTCAAACCCTCTGAAAATCTTTGTTTCCATTCAATTTCAGTCCAGTCCTGTGAACTTTCATTTGACTGACAGCTTAATGGTTTTTACTCAGCATGCTGTCAGATGTGTTTATTCACCTTTCCTTTTATGCTTGAATGCATCTCGAGTACCTCCCCTACCCCATTATTCTGAAGCACAATGTTAACACAAAAGAAGAAGTGAAAAGCGCTTAGCTGATTTGAAGTTACCTGCAGCTGTGACCACGATCTCTGAAGCCGAGCTGGCTGGAGTAATTTGCAGGACGCATACATTTGCATCCATCAGGTGGGAGAATCTCACCTGTCAGATACTGCCAGTGCCAGCAGGAAACACTCCGGTTTACCTGCTGACCTGGGCACCTAATTCCGATTCGGGAGAACCATGGCCTTCAGCTCTGGAATATCCTCCCTACATCTCTCTGCCTCTGGACCTCGCACGCTTTCCTTCTTTAAGAAACTTCTTAAAACCTACCTTTTTGACTAAACCTTTAGTCATATGTCCCACTATCCCCTTTCTTGATCAGTGTCATTTTGTTTTATAATGCCCTTGTGAAAATTTGGGGCATTTTGTTGAACTAAAGTTCTATATAAATTTAAGTTGTTGTTGTATTTGCATGTCCCAAAGCTGACTCCAACCCAAAGGCAGTGGAATGACATTGACTGTGAACATGCAGGAGTCAAAGCTTGTGGTAAGTTAGGCAGCCATCATGGACTCACAGAAATGGGTCCTGTCAAATTAAAGGGGAGGGAATCACTGAGGAGATCTCTGGACAGGGGAAGTCTTGGGGGACCAGACAGAGCATTCCTGGTCCTCCTAGACCACAAGAATCTCATAAAAATGCAAACTTATATCTACCTTCACAGGGCCTCCTGTTGCCGGATGTAAAGAAGGGGCAGGAAGGAAAGCAGGGGCAGGAGGTTGTCTCAAAATATTATAAACTCCTTCACTATCTTATCACACCCACTCAACCGTTCTCACTATGCACTTAAAATTACCCTAACAGTCTATTTAGAATTGTTGCCCGGGTTTTGTGAGTTTCTTGTGCTTCAGTTTGTTATGGTGGGTGGCACGGTGGCACAGTGGTTAGCCCTGCTGCCTCACAGTGCCAGGGACCCTGGTTCGATCCTTGGCTTGGGTCACTGTCTGTGTGGAGTTTGCACATTTTCCCTATTTCTACCTGGTCTCTTCCAGGTGCTCCGGTTTCCTCTTACACGCCAAAGATGTGCGGGTTAGGTGGATTGGCCATGCTAAATTGCCCCTTAGTGTGGGGGACTAGCTAGAGTAAATGCATTGGGTTATGGGGATAGGGCCCGGGTGGGATTACGGTCGGTGCAGACTCAATGGGACGAATGGCCTCTTTCTGCACTGTAGGATTCTATGATACAAACAAAATCTGATGTTCAAAAAATAGATATTTTGAAAGTGACAAATGCAATGGATAGCAGCGAATATAAGTTGCCTGGTGAGTTTTTATCTCTTTCATCTTTTATTTTATACCTGATTCTCAAACGTTTATTCAGTCAAATTTGATTGAAAGAATAGAATCCCTATGGTGCAGAAGGAGGCCATTCAGCCATTTAGTCTGCACCGACTTTTCCAAAAGAGCATTTTACCCAGGCCCACTGTTGCTCCGCCCCCCCCACCCCCCCCACCAACCCCGCACATTTACAATGAATAATCCACCTATCCTTCACATTGATGTAATTGATCTGATTGATGTGAATCAAGCAGAATGAAGCCTCGGGTAGACTCAGTAGGAATGGTGTTCATGGAATCTCTAATTGCAGAAATGGTTGTTTTGAAGCTTAAATTGATAGGAATATGAAAGTAAAGTCATTACAGTTCCAGACGACCATAGGCTGCTCTCCACTTTGAGGAGGGAGAGCTGACTGGTGGTGATTTAACCTGAGGATCACCACACCTCAGGTGAGGGGTAAGGTTGCGAAGGTGGACCTTCATGAATAACCTCAGCCGGTACAGGAATTGAACCCACGCTGTTAGCGTTACTCTGCATCACAAACCAGCTGTCCAGCCAACTGAGTGAAACCGACCCGCAAGTAAAAATATAGTAAGAATGAAAGCACAGGAAGGAGCATTGATGTTGGGTTTCTACAGGACAAAGGAACTTCAAATAGCAGATGATAATTTGGACAAACACATCTGCAGGAAATGTCTCCGACTGAAATTACTTAAGCTCAAGATTTGAAACATGAGGCAGTGGCAGAGATGGTCAATTATGAGTAACAAATTAGATCTGATGGATGAGACAAATGTGGGTGAAAGCCTTAAGAACAGCGACTATAATGTTACAAGGCTTCAGTTCCAAATAGAAATGGAAAAGATTAGAACAAAAAACAGTGGCAGGAAATAAGGCAGATTTGAAAAAGATTAGGGGTAGAAATTTCAGTGCACCCAGGTGAGATTGATGTTGCCCAGTGAACTGGAGTCTAAATGTATATTAATTGGGGATTCAGGCCAAGTTATGTAAGTACTGAGGGAAAACTTCCAATTAGCTGAGGGGAAAACCCAGCAGAGCAACCAGAGATTTCCTTTTTGGGCCATAATTAGTATTCCTGCTCTTCCTGACTTTCAAGGTACCATTACATCTATTTTTAAAAGAAATATAAATCGGACTCTTGTGACCAGATCCTGGTCGATGCTAGCTTTTGCCGGAGACAATAACAGGAACCCTTCTGCAGTTATAAAATATTTGGGCGATGGAACCATTTCTGGTTCTCCACCTCTATTAGTGATGCACCAATAGGGGAGATCTTCCTGAAGATTGTCATTATCAGGCCATCTACACATTCACTATCCAATTAGAATAGGAGGGCCAATGGAGAGCATGCAAGAATGTCCAGCCAGCAGCCCCACCAGGAGAGAGAGCATTGCTGAAGGAGATGGAGACTTTTCATCACCCCAAAATGGAACTGTTCACAAAAGACTTCAAAGTCAGTTTAAGAAAGGACAAAGGGTCAAGCTTGTAAGGAGCCAGTGGCCAGAATTTTACCACCCCGCCTGCCGTGGGAATTGGAACAGGCGAGAGGTGGACCATGGGAAGATCCGTTGACCTTGGGCGAGATTTTACAGTTTCCGGACAAATGAGGCCGTAAAATCCCACCCAGTGAGTGGAATTGGTGCCCGTCCACAAGAAAGATGGCCGACACGATTGTACAAGCATTGTGGTTCTATCATCAGCATTTCATTTGGCTGCCGATGGCCCTCAGAACTCCCGTTAAGAGGCCACCACTGAGGCATTTCCAGGCTCCTGACACAAAGCAGGGACCCAGACAATTTTAGGAAATTTCCATTAATGTCATAAAATGGCCCTTGTTTGAGATCTTAATTATATTGATTGCGCTGATACTGTTCCTTCATGACATGTATTAATATCATGTTTCTTGTAAAGGATATGTTTAAAATTCAGCTCCATTTTACACGGTGCTGATTTGTCTGGGCACCAGGCAGCTCACATGCTGAGACTGGAGGCTAATGATAGATTTGAGCGAGGGATGTGTTTGTTTAAATCTGAGTTAATGCATTTTTGTTTATTTGGTTTTTCCCTTGGGGTTTCAGAGGAGGGTTTTGATTCGGTTGATTGGCAGAGACAGTCGTATGCTTAAGAGGAGGAGCTAAGCTTACAACGAAAAGCTGGTTCAATTGATAAAAGTTGATCTAATTCATTTGTTCTAGTTAAACTGATATTGTTGAATAAAATTTGTTTTGATCAAGGCTTCCTTGTGTGTCAATAGAATCAGACCTGGAGTGAAACAACTTATCTTCATACTAATGCCAAACTAGAAAAATGTTTGGGGTCTCGTCAGGCTTCATAACATACTTTGGGGTTTCTGATCTGGTAACTTAAGATGATTGCTTGACCACCTCTATCGGACAGGTTGCTGATTCCAGACTTCCCCAGCCTGAGATGCAGGAACACATTAGGGAGCCATCCTGGTAGATTTTCTGTGACTTTCCCAGTCCCACACCTGCCTCCATGGGGCCCGGAAAATGTTCTTACGTTGTGGCCTTTCGCCAGGTCTATGATTAGCTTAAAATAGCATGTATGTATTGATTCTTTGACTTCACCATTTCACTGCTTTTCTTAATGGGTGGTTTTCCTGTTTCAAATTTCAGGCTGTTTAAAATTGTGGAAATAAGGACCAAACACCCCCTGCCCACTGCTCACCTTAACCATCCAGCCTGAACTGTTCCATTCCAGAGTTAAAGTTAAATTTATTAGTCATAAGTAAGGCTTACATTAACACTGCAATTAAGTTACTGTAAAATTCCCCGAGTCACCACACTCCGGCACCTGTTCAGGTCAATACACCTCACCAGTCTTTCAGAATGTGGGAGGAAACGCATGCAGACAAGGGGAGAACGTGCAAACTCCACACAGACAGTGACCCAAACTGGGAATCGAACCTGGGTCCCTGGCACTGTGAGGCAGCAGTGCTAACCACCGTGCTACCATGCCACCCCCAGTTGGAGGGAGGGTTGAAAATTCAGGGTTAAGGGTAGTCTTTCAGAATGGTTGAGTAGTGATATCTCAGAGTGTTCCATTCTAAGTCCACTTATGTTCACTGCGTGCATTAATGATTTCGACAGAAAACTCGGGGAAGTGGATGCTCGAATTTGCAAATGACACGAAAATACAATCCCATTTATGCATTTTCTAGGCCTGCGTTTAATCAAGGTTTGTGGATTTCAAATCATTGACGTCAGCCTAGATGTCTTTAACAAGTGACACAGCCTGGCGCTGACCCTCACTACTTAACCTGCTCTGAGATTGTGGAATTGCTCAAACAATGTCAGCAAAGTTAGTTTTTCCTGCTACCCATCTTTAAAAGGAGAAAAAGCAAATATTCCGAGCCATACTCAATGGTAGAAGCTTCCTACTATCATAAAACTGTAAAGGTACAAAATGAAGTTGTGAACTGGGGTCAAAATGTCACCAATGGTCCACAGAAGCCTATCTTATCAGTGTTTGGTTAAAGAGTAAACATATACCTTTAGCATTAGCACAGCACACTTGAAAGGAAGATGAAGATAGAAGACCTTTGAACCGCTGGTGGGAATGTAAAATATAGTTGAGCTCATGTTGTGATTGAAAACATTGATGTGATTGGTGAATGCAGAATTCCTGGATCTGCTTCACTGTGAGTGGGTTAAACTGGAATCCCTACAACTTTCTTCTTAACATCTACCTTCCCCTGTTTTACAATAACTCCTGCAGAGAGAGCGGGTTGGTGAATATCATTGATTTGTTTCTGCTTTCCCCTAATATGTCTCTAATAGACCAGAGACTGTTGTAAATGAGATGGCATCATTCATACATGTTTAATTAAGCCCCACCTAAAGCCAGTGGCAGTGTAATACATGAATTGTAGCAGGTACATTTTCATGGGGAGCAGGTGGTAGCTGTTCAGTTTCCATTTCCTATGTCCCAGACTTCTACCAAGAGAAAGCATCAGCTGGGTGGGAATCCTATCCAAGTGGGTGTCGAAGAATGATGGTCGTAAAAGGTCAGGCTTCCAAGAAAGGCAAAGGATGAAGAAGTTTTCTATATCTCTCTGATGCGCTATCAATAAGGCGAAAGACTACCGATATGCCAATACAAGTGTAGGCTTTTATTCACAACAGAATCAGGAGCAGATCCCAACAAATAACCGACCTGGACTGAACAAGGGGGAGGAGACAGCCACCTTTATACTAGGTGCTGAGGGGAGGACCCAAACTGGAAGGGGATGTGTCCAGGTATGACAAGCACACACAACGGTGGTCCATATAGGACAAAGGCACAACTGAGGTCCACCACACTCTCCCAATGCTATACTGAGCTTTCTGTGAGTTGGGTTAAGTGGCAGAACAGTTTTGCTTTCAACTTTCCTCCCTGGTCCACTTGGTCTCCTCCAAAGCCGGGAGATCGGGAATTTTGGAGTTTTAAAGACAAATCCGGTGCTCCTTCATCGTCTTAATGTACTTCAATATGTGGCACCATCATAGAGTCATAGAGATTTATAGCATGGAAACAGGCCCTTCAGCCCAACTTGTCCATGCCGCTCTTTTTTTTAAACCCTGAAGCTAGTCCCAATTGCCCGCATTTGGCCCGTATCTCTCTATACCCATCTTACCCATGTAACTGTCTTAATGCTTTTTAAAAAGAAAATTGTACCTGCCTCTACGACTACCTCTGGCAGCTTGTTCCAGACATTCACCATCCTCTATGTGAAGAAATTGCCCCTCTGGACACTTTTGTATCTCTCCCCCTCACCTTAAATGTATGCCCTCTAGTTTTAGACTCCCCTACCTTTGGGAAAAGATATTGATTATCTAGCTGATCTATGCCCCTCATTATTTTTCAGACCTCTATAAGATCACCCCTCAGCCTTCTATGATCCAGAGAAAAAAGTCCCAGTCTATCCAGCCTCTCCTTATAACTCAAACCTTCAAGTCCCGGTTACATCCTAGTAAATCTTTTCTGCACTCTTTCTAGTTTAATAATAACTTTTCTATAATAGGGTGACCAGAACTGTACACAGTATTCCAAGTGTGGCCTTACCAATGTCTTGTACAACTCCAACAAGACGTCCCAACTCCTATATTCAATGTTCTGACCAATGAAACCAAGCATGTTGAATGCCTTATTCACCACTCAGTCCACCTGTGACTCCACTTTCAAGGAGCTATGAACATGTACCCCTAGATCTCTTTGTTCTGTATCACCTCTCATTTATCAAAATTAAACTCCATCTGCTATTCGTCAGCCCACTGGCCCAATTGATCAGGATTGGGCCAGTGGAAGGGGAGAGTTCAGGTTTCCATGGGGACCAGACAGCCCTCAAAGCAAAATCTCTGATGGAAATGGGAGTATGTAGTAAGGGAAGTCAGCTCCAAGATTCTGGGCCCAAGGAACTATTAGCAGTGCTGCAAGAAGTTTAATAATCTCACATACGTAGTCAGGGTTAGTGAATGGTTGTTCACGTGACATCTCTTATCCACCAAAGCACTAACTTCTCACAACAAAAACAGAAAATGCTGGAAAAACACAGCAGGTCTGACAGCATCTGTGGAGAGAGAATAGAGCCAACGTTTCAAGGCTGGATGACCCTTCATCAGAGCTAACGTCTGACATTGGTCAATGCATCACTCACTCAGCAGCAGTCTCTAGCACTCAGGACGCATGCCTAACATTCACGTACCCGATCTCACTCTTACACACCTTGCAGTGTTGCCTACCTCACACACGCCTCTCTCAACCTTCCCATTCTTCCAACAATGGCAGGCATATCACCCAAACACCATGTAACACACTCTTCCCTTTCCCTTACAAGGACAAAATGGCCCATAGCAGGAGGGAGAAGAGGGGTAGGGGGTGGTGGTGTAGCATGCCTTCATCCATTGATCCAACAGAGAAGATGGCTCTCAGCTATCTGGAGCTGGCTGCAACAGAGCCCTTAGCACCTGACATCATCAAGACCAAGCAGTATGACAGCATGTTCCTGCCCTATGGACCTTCTGAATTTCCACTTCACCCGCATCTTGGCAGGAAGAGCAAATTGCAAATAGTGCAATTATGGACCTCTAGTTTTCCTCTCCAACATCACCTCCCTCACTTCAACCTTCCCGTTCTGCCTTTCTACTTTCTGCCTGGTTGACCATGGCCCACCCAAGAAGGAGAGATACCAGCACAGTAGTGATGAGAGAGAGCACCGTCACTTTATCTGACACTTGCAGTCACCAGATCAGATACTGAACCTTAGAGGTAGTATAGAGTCAGGATCTGCACCTAGTGAGTCACCTGGCACAAGTGGCTTGTGGCCAGGCAAGGGAGATAGGACAATCCATGTGTCCAGCTCACTGGAAATGAGATCGGTTCTGGGCACTGTACTTTAGGAAGGATGTGAAGGCTTTAGAGAAACTGCATAAAAAATATATAGGAATGGTACCAGAGTTGAGAAGTTTCAGTTATGAAGATAGTTTGGAGAAGCTGGGGCTGTTCTCCTTGGAGAAGAGAAGATTGAGATAAGATCTGATAGATGTGCTCAAAATCATGAAGGGTCTGGATAGGGTAGAACATAGAACATAGAACAGTACAGCACAGAACAGGCCCTTCGGCCCACGATGTTGTGCCGAGCTTTATCTGAAACCAAGATCAAGCTATCCCACTCCCTATCATCCTGGTGTGCTCCATGTGCCTATCCAATAACCACTTAAATGTTCCTAAAGTGTCTGACTCCACTATCACTGCAGGCAGTCCATTCCACACCCCAACCACTCTCTGTGTAAAGAACCTACCTCTGATATCCTTCCTATATCTCCCACCATGAACCCTATAGTTATGCCCCCTTGTAATAGCTCCATCCACCCGAGGAAATAGTCTTTGAAAGGGTAGCTCGAAAGAAACTGTTAACTTTGGAGGAAGGGCTGAGAACAAGAGGTCGCTAATATTGGCAAAAAGAACCAACGATAACATGAGGAAAAATAATTGTATGCAGTGACTGGTTAGGAATTTGAATGCATTGTTTGAGTGTATGGTGGAGTCAGATTCAATCATTGCTTTCAAAAAGGCATTATTAGATGAGCACTGGAAGAGGAAAACTATTGCAGGGTAAAGAGAACGGGAGAGTGGGACTAGCTGAGCTTCACTTGCAGAGAACCAGCACAGACAAGACTGGTCAAATGGCCTCTTTTTGTGCTGAAATCATTCTATGATACCATGATTCTACTATCACTGTTGATTACTTTTGTTGAAGCGGATAATCAGGAAGTGGTTATAGGTGAGAAATCTGAACTCATACCTGCAGAAGTATAATTATTAACCTGAGCTAACTCATTGATTATGTTATTGATGGAATAGAATCAATACACAGGGTATGTTCATGCTTTCGTGGTATCAAGCTGCGCCAATGATGGGAAACATAGACTAGTAACTGGGTTGCACGAATGGCCCTCCTTCATCTCAGTGGACTGCAAGATTGAAATCAGGCTTGTTCTCTAACTATATCCCTTGAATAAGATTAAATACATAATACATGCTGAATATTTCATAACGAGTTATAGAAAATGCTCAATCATTTATATCTTAATAGAACTCTCATCAACTTCAAATAGCATAAACAAAATAGCTATTTACATTTTGGACACATAGGAGGCGCATGGCTCTCACAGTGAGCATTCCTTCCAGACATACTGACTCTCTATAGAAAAACTGAACCTTAAAACACTCTACAGGAACTTAAAATATCTCAATAGCACAGTATCATGACATTCTTCAGTTGAAGGGAACTTTAGTTTAAAAAATGTTTTTTTTCTAGTTCTTACGGAGGGGAAGAGACATGAGAAGAAATGTTAATTAACTCTTTTAAGCTTTAAAAAGAGTGAGAATAAAGGTTAGAATAGCATTCGAAAAGTTATGAATCTGAAAATAAAAAAGACCTAATAGCAGGAGAGTAGAATAGAAGAACATTGAAGGAAACTAAATAACTGGATGAATACAGGTAAAGGGTTTAATTTTAATATTTTAAATTTTAAATTCTATTGCTAATGTTTATTACGGCATTTAGAGTTAATTATTTTGCAGTAAAATTATTTCAATAGCTTTAGTTCTTTGACATTCCTGGTTATTTCTGCAGCATAGTTTAGCATTCATAAAATTCCAGAATTGCCCCAAAATATCTGCACAAATGAAATCTAGATTATTAGCACCAGAAGTACAAGTGTTTCAGTCCAAAGCATATTTTTTGCGAGTGTAAAGATTGCAGGGGATTGACTATAGCTTTGATTGTGTGAACTGTTGTAGGTCTTGTATCTGAGACTCAAGGAGGCTGCATGTGTTGGATAACTGACAATTTTCTGTGTGTAACAAGCCTGTGGTAATCCCAGTGGTCAAATGGTCCCAGGATTAAGCACAAGAGTTTCAGGAGTTTATTAATATTATCGCAACTCTGACATGTGTTCCTGCTTTGGAATACATGCCTGAGCCTGTTATTTAATGCAGTGTGGTTCATAGGAATGCAATAATTTCTTACAATTTTACATCTGTTGTTTTGACTTTTGCTTCTTCTGTCATTAGAGATTACTCAGCGAATGATGGGCATGACAGCATCTGGAACAAAGCACAAGTCAATGACCAGCTGATATTTCCCTTTCTGAATATTCATTTGACAACACTGGTGAACTTTGCTGCAATTGAAACATGTGACTTCACAAGCAGAAATATCAAAACAGTGACTTCACACATAACATCTTACCACATAACTTCACAATATAACTTTGACTGCTTTTTGGACACTGGACATGGGCAGCCAAAATGGAATGGGACTTACCCACCCTTTCTCTTCCCTAATCTGACTAAATGCAATTTTAATTTGTAGATGGCCAGTACTCCTGCCCCAAGCTGGCAGTGTCCATTTCAAATATGCACTTTGATGACATAATTGAGGCCGGATCTGTTACTTTAATCTGAGGCCTGAGCAGGCGAGAAATGGTGCCTCCCCAACTAGCAAAATCTGCTGGGAACAGCAGCCGGAGCCAGAAGGGACCCAGTTTTCTTCACCCCCATAAGGAAACTTTTGACGGCCCCAATTCCTGGTGGGGGATTTTCATCCCGTGTTCCTCCTCCTGAATAGAATCATAGAGGTTTACAGCATGGAAACAGGCCCTTCGGCCCAACTTGTCCATGCTGCCCTTTTTTGAAAACTCCGAAGCTAGTCCCAATTGCCCGCCTTTGGCCCATAACCCTCTATACCCATCTTACCCATGTAACTATCTAAATGCTTTTTAAAAGACAAAATTGTACCCGCCTCTACTCGTACCTCTGGCAGCTTGTTCCAGACACTCACCACCCACTGTGTGAAAAAATTGCCCCTTGGACACTTTTGTATCTCTCCCCTCTCACCTTAAACCTGTGCCCACTCGTTTTAGACTCCCCTGCCTTTGGGAAAAGATTTTGACTATCTTGCTGATTTATGCCCCTCATTATTTTATAAATCTCTATAAGATCACCCCCCAGCCTTCTACACTCCAGAGAAAAAAGTCCCAGTCTATCCAGGTTTTTCCTTATAACTCAAACCATCAAACCCTGGTAGCATCCTAGTAAATCTTTTCTGCACTCTTTCTAGTTTAATAATATCCTTTCTATAATAGGGTGACCAGAACTGTACACAGTATTCCAAGTGTGGCCTTACCAATGTCTTGTACAACTTCAACAAGACGTCCCAACTCCTGTATTCAATGTTCTGACCAATGAAACCAAGCATGCTGAATGCCTTCTTCACCATTCTATCCACCTGTGACTCCATTTTCAAGGAGCTATGAATATGTAACCCTAAATCTCTTTGTTCTGTAACTCTCCCCAGCGCCCTACCATTAACTGAGTAAGTCCTGCCCTGGTTCTATCTAACAAAATGTATCACCTCGCATTTATCTAAATTGAACTCCATCTGCCATTCGTCAGCCCACTGGCCCAATTGATCAAGATCCCATTGCAATCCGAGATAACTTTCTTCACTGTCCACTATGCCACCAATCTTGGTGTCATCTGCAAACTTGCTAACCATGCCTCCTATATTCTCATCCAAATCATTGATATAAATAACAAATAACAGAGGACCCAGCACTGATCCCTGAGGCACACCGCTGGTCACAGGCCTCCAGTTTGAAAAACAAGCCTCTATAACCACACTCTGGCTTCTGTCAAGAAGCCAATTTTGTATCCATTTAGATACCTCACCCTGGATCCCGTGAGATTTAACCTTATGCAACAACCTACCATGCGATACTTTGTCAAAGGCCTTGCTAAAGTCTATATAGACAACATCAACTGCACTGCCCTCATCTACCTTCTTGGCTACCCCTTCAAAAAACACAATCAAATTTGTGAGACATGATTTTCCACTCACAAAGCCATGCTGACTGTCCCTAATCAGTCCTTGCGTCTCTAAACGCCTGTAGATCTTGTCTCTCAAAATACCTTCCAACAATTTACCCACCACAGATGTGAGGCTCACTGGCCTGTAACTGTAACTGTAACTCCAAACTTTTCCCTGAAGCCCTTTTTAAACAAAGGCACAACATTTGCCACCCTCCAATCTTCAGGTACCTCACCTGTGACTATTGATGATTCAAATTTGAATATGGCCTCAATTTTGCATGATTTCAATGGTTGGGCAATTACCTCCCACCGACATCAGGGTCTCTTTGATCAGGAAGTGCTTGCCACCTTAATTAGACAAGTCTCTTTGCTGCCATTCTGGGATGGGCATGTGACTCCCAGTGGGGCATTGGCACCCGAAGTAAAAACTGATGTACACAAATCTGATCCAGGGATTGAAATTAACAAGCAGATAACGATTTTATTTCAAGCTTGAGCCCCCAGTGTAGTTTCACTTGACAGGAAAGGAGATTGGATAATAAGATGTGGAGGCCACCTGCACAGCCATGTTAATGTCCCCACCTCTGGAATTGTCAAGTTATTAATCTTAGTGCAGGGATTCTCCTCAATTGCCTCCTCCCAATGACTGATGCGTTCCTTCCACAATTTCATTGTGGTTTTTGCCCATTAAGAATGTAAAGATGCACTTTCACAGACTTCATTAGTGAACACAAAAGGGATTTATTAATAAGAATTGTACAGCAGTCATCTGGCTGTCACTAACTCCCAGAATATCTCTCTGCCGAGGAGCCTTTCTCACCATGGAGTGTTTCCACACTAAGGTGATTCCACACTGAATCCTGATTGGTCACCCAGAGGAGGTGCCATTTACTCTGCTGTGTTGTCCTTAAAGGGACAATCACCACAGGGAGGCACCAGGCCAGATCTTGAGCGATTTCATCAGGATTTGATTTTGATTTGATTTATTATTGTCACATGTACGGGGATACAGTGAAAAGTATGTTTCTTGCATGCCATCCAGACAAAACATTCCATTCATAGAATACACAGAGGCAAAGGAAAGGAGAGGTTGCAGAATATAATGTTGCAGTTACAGATAGGGTGTAGAGAAAGATCAACTTAATATATGATAATTCCATTCAAAGGTCTGATGGCAGCAGGGAAGAAGCCGTTCTTGAGTCGGTTGGCATGTGATCTCAGGCTGTTGTATCTTTTTCCCGACAGAAGAAGAAGGAATAGAGTATGCCCGGGGTGCGTAGCGTCCTTGATTATGCTGGCTGCTTTCCTGAGGCTCCTGGAAGTGTAGATGGAGTCAATGGATAAGAGACTGGTTTGCGTGATTGACTGTGCTACATTCACAACCCTTTATAGTTTCTTGCAGTCTTGGTCAGAGAAGGAGCCATACCAAGCTGTGGTTCATCCGGAAAGGAAAGCTGACTGCTTTTCCGAGGCAGCCGGAAGTGCAGACGGAGTGAACACACAGTGGTGAATTTGAGGCATTGAGAGAGCACAAAAACCTCCAAAAATGATTTTACTTGCTCCTACAAGTACTATCTGCCCCACATGTAGCAGAGGATGCAGATCATGCATTGGACTGATCGGCCATTCCAGAATCCATCAAACTGGAAGGGGGATTTTCAAGTTATTAATCTTATTACTGAAAATTGGGAGAGCTGTGAATAAAACACATTGATCTCCACATCTGTTTGTCTGATTTTCTTTCCTGCATAAAACAGCACGTGATGAGTGTAAACATGAAATAGCTACCTCAAAAATACTTTCGAACTACCGTGCAGCAGCAATCCAACATTTATAAAGTGAACAAGAACAAAACTCAAAGTTGATACACTCTGGAGTACGTATCTTATTAACAGGTACTTGAACATGACTAATTTGCAGTGTAATGGTGAAAAAGCTGGGTGTGTGGAACAAATTGGACTGATCTTTCAAAGAGCAGGCACTGGTACAGGAGACTGTCATGGGCTTCGTCTGCGCTGTCATATTCGAAAATTCTACGAGTGATAAAAGAAGTGGGGACTGAGTGCACAAGATCCCATTAACAGCACAGTGTTCTTATTTGGATTCCTGTGCACAGATTAACCAACAGGTTTCGGCTGTTTTTTTGTTAATGTTTGCTGTCTTATATTAGTTGCAGTACGAGATGGAGTGTGATCAAGGCCAGCGCAGGTATCAGCAGAACGTCATAAGCAAACAATGGAGATAGCTGATTGTACACCATGATGTAATTGGAAGCCAGTCACAAGGCAGCACACAAACAATTTAGTGGCATGCTTGGGTGATGTGCTTTCTGCCTCTGATATCAATCAGCTACTGCTTCAGCCCCCAGCTGATTAGCTGAAATGATCAATAAAATACTGTTGCAATGGTCAGATCCTCACTTTGAATTGCTCACTTGTTTTTTATTCTGCCAGTTTTTCAACATTATTTTTTAATTGTATAAATCAACGGGACCGCAAAAATCATTGTTTGTTAGATCAATACTTCACTTTAAAGTCATTGGGAGGCAACATTACTGTGAGATCATTAATCATATGCTAATCATTTTGCCTAAGGTACTTAATTTTATTCATTCATGGGGCATGGGCGTAGCTGACTGGCCAGCATTTATTGCCCATCCATAGTCACCCTTGAACTGAGTGGTTTGCTCGGCCATTTTAGAGGGCAATTGAGAGTCAACCACATTGCTCTGATGGAGTGTGGTAGTTGCTCTGGAATTGCTCTGGAATCACTTGTATGCCAAACCAGGTAAGGATGGCAGATTTCCTTCCCTAAAGGACATTGGTGAACCAGATGGGTTTTTCCAACAATCGGCAATTGTTTTACAGTCATTAATAAATTCTTAATTCCAGATATTTTTTATTGAATTCAAATTCCACCATCTGCTGTGGCTGAATTTGAACCCGACTCCCCAAAACATTTGCTGAGTGTTTGGATTAATAGTCTAGCAATAATACCACTAGGCCATCACCTCCCCCTTCACTGCATGCATGCAAATGCCATGTGACTGTAACTTGAAAACCTCATAGAATCATACAGTGCAGAAGAGGCCCTTTGGACAATCGCATCTGCACCAACATGCAATAAACTCCTGAACCCCCACCTAATCCCAACTACCAGCACTTAGTCCGTACCCTTGAATGTTATGACATGCCAAGTGCTCATCCAGGTACTTTTTAAAGGATGTAAGGCAACCCACCTCTACCACCCTCCCAGGCAGCGCATTCCAGACTGTCACCACCCTGTGGGTAAAGAAGTTTTTCCTCACATCCTCCCTCAACCTCTGATTTCCAAAATACGCCACCCCCTCTGCTTGCAAGCAACGTGCCTTATTTCATGAATAGTGTCCTGCACAGTGGACGATAAACGTGCTTATTTTGGAGCATCTTACTGGGGGCTTCAGTAACATAGATTGAAGATCCTTCACACGCCAAAACAATTAAATGTATTCAAGAGGCGACTGGGTATAGTACTTAAGGTGAATGGGATCAAATGTTGTGGGGAAAGAGCAGGATTAGGCAATTGAGTTGGATGATCAGCCAAGATCGTAATGAATGGCGGAGCAGGCTCGAAGGGCCAAATGGCCTCCTGCTCCTATCGTCTGTTTCTTTGTATGTTTCTATGTCTATTCAGGCATCAGGCCAGCTCTGCGATTTTATTTTTAAACTTGAGCCTCAACGGTGGAAAAAAAAAGGAAAACGCACAACAGCTCAATAAGCATCTGGAACAGAAAAATTATTTATGTTTTGTGTGCAGTGTTTCATTAAAGTTGGCATGGTCATACAGGAGAAGCACCTTCCATCGGACTGGAGGAACATGTCAGAACATGCCCAAGAACTAAACAAAGAGGTGAGAGCAAAACAACAGGTAGAGGTAGTTAAAATCTACTTTCAGAAAGAGGTAGTTAGGAAATTTGATAATCGACCAACCTAAAAATCCAAGGCAGAGGAGGATGCGGTGGTGACAGTGTGTGACAAGATTGGAAGTGCTCCATGTATGCAACTTCAGATGGGACGATAGAATTTTTTAAAAAGCCAGAATGAGGGTCAAACTGGGTCAAATTGCAAGATTTCAAATGTTAGAACTTTGGTTAGCTCCAACATCCATTATCTGCAGCTTCAGCAATTTGTGGAAAAGATAAAATGAATGCATTAGAGTAACAAGAACAAAAGTAACAACAACTTGCATTTATATAGCACCTTTAACACAGTAAGACATATGGAAATGTTTTTGGGCACATTATTATAGACACTCTATAAATGAAGTCAGCTACATAAATCACTGTACATAAATCATTAAAATCATGGCCTGAATTTTTCATCCATTAGGTACATACACTCGGTGGGCCTGGAAGCAGCCAGGGTGAAGTGCATGCTAAGAAAGGTGCGGCACTGGTGGGGAGGATGGGATGAGGGCGGGCACTGAGAAAAGGGAGGGTGCGGGCTGATGCTTCCAATGTGCTGCCTCTCAGGGGGGCAGCCGTTGCAGGGCTGTCTCAGGCAGCTGCAGGCCTGTTTGAGAAAAAAAATTGCGACGGAAAATCTCTGCACAGGGTGTCTAACCAGCAATGTTCAGACACAAAACCTCAGTCTCCAGACACCGTTTGAAATTATAATTCAGCCCTGACATTTCATCCTGCTCTGGATCGAGGTTGCAGCTAAAACGTAAAGGTTGCATTGCCAATCGACCCACCCACCAACTCTAAAAGCAGATGGACCACATAAAATTGCATCCAATTGGCCCCTTAATGAGTTAAATTACCTGCTTGATTTCTGACTCTCACACACACCCACCAACTGAAATATTGCGCAAATGTACAATGACCTCGGGACGCACGCCCGACATCTTGCCTGATTTCACATGCCTTTAGGTGGGGCAGGCACCTGCCTAAGCAACATAAAATTCTGGTTTACATATTTGAGATGAAAACCTTTAAATCACTGGCCCCTAATAACAATTCTGAAGTGCAATCTAAGTGAGAAACACAATATCACGTGGGAAACCCAGAAGAAGCTTCGATGCATCTCGCTGCAGTGTTTTGGCACATTATAGTGTTGCTTCTGGCTTTGTGGTTGAATGCACAGCAGAGGTACAGACTTGCATGACATGATCTTAACTAGAGCATTTTAAAGGGTCGCTGAAAGATGGAATTTGGAGTTAGGGGTTTGGGAAAAAAGAGGGAGAGATTTCACTGTGAATTCAAGAGATCAGTAGTTACACCTTGACTGAATGATGCCTCATTCCTCAGTGAGGAATCAGAAGCTCTGACTCGAAACATTGGCTCTATTCTCTCCCCGCAGATGCTGTCAGACCTGCTGAGATTTTCCAGCATTTTCTATTTTTGCGTCAGAAAGAGATAGTCTTCCCCGGCAAGAGGAGGAAGAAATAAAAAGGTGTGGCTGGAAGTGGCTGAGGTAGTTAGCAACAAGAGCACAATGCAGGTCTCCTGGGTTCAGTGAAGAAAGTACTTTAATGGCCCAACCATGTCAGGAAAGGTGTGCTGGTTGCACATTCACCGATATCCTGCAGTGTCCCAGTGATATCAAAATGCTGCCTTATCAAAACGACTCTATCACATCAACCATTGCTTATGTTACAGGAACACCATTTGTGTCTATGCAATTCCTCATATTCTCATTTATCTATGCAGGGCTGTTGATGTCTAACACTGGTAATCACCCTTGCCAAATGTATTGCATCCATATACAGATGCACCATAGAAAGCATTCTTTCCTTTACAGATGCACCATAGAAAGCATTATTTCACAGCTTGTAATGGCTCCTGCTCTGCACAAGACCACAAGAAACTACAAAAGGTTGTGATTGTAGTCCAATCCATCGCGCAAACCAGCCTCCCATCCATTGACTCTGTCTACACTTCCCGCTGCCTCGAAAAAGCTGCCAGCATAATCAGGGACCCCACGCACCCTGGACATTCTCTCCTCCACCTTCTTCCGTCGGGAAAAAGATACAAAAGTCTGAGGTTACGTACCAACCGACTCAAGAACAGCTTCTTCCCTGCTGCCATCAAACTTTTGAATGGACCTACCTCATATTAAGTTGATCTTTCTCTACACCCTAGCTATGACTGTAACACTACATTCTGCCCTCTGTCATTTCCTTCTCTATGAACAGTATGCTTTGTCTGGATAGCATGCAAGAAACAATGCTTTTCACTCTATACTAATGCATGTGACAATAATAAATCAAATCAAATCAAGTATACACATGCCAGACTAGTCACTTTCGATCTGTTCATTTGCAGGAGATGAGGTCACAGAACACCAGAGAGCCCAAGGCAGCCATCAGCTGCAGAGGGGGAAGCACTGGAGAACAGTAACATCTTGACATCCCTGGACCTCAGTGATGGGGATCTCCCAGCTACCTGGTGACAGAATTAAATATCATCCACCTACAAGCTGGCAGGCAGGATTTGCTGGGGACTGATGGTCACTCCCTGCCTGTGAGAGCTCAAAGTGGACTGATGGTATGTTCGTGAGGTTGAAAGTTAAAATCACCCAGGCCAGATTTCTGCTGCAGTGAGTTAGTTGCAAAGTCAGATTTAGAAAGTTTCTTATAACTGTAATTATTGTACAATGACTATTTCTTCAGGCTGCCAGTGCAATTCTATACGTTTCGAGTGCTTTTCCATTCTTGTTGAAAGTTTTAACAATCTACTAGGAATGGTCTGGTTGGTCGTACTGAATTAACCTTTTGGTAATTTAAAGGATTGGGCGTAAATCCGTTGTGTCCAGACATGGGTGGCCTGTAAACCTTCCTCTTGGCATTGAGTGGAAGAATGAGCAGAGCTCAGGCATAGCAGGGCAAGGTTCAGGAAGAGGGAGGGAAGAGAAGGAAGGGAAAAACTGGCTCTTGGCAACAGACAATATCCACGACAGGCCTTTAAGAAGCAGATCTATTGGAGAACAGATTGCAGGAATGCTGTCATGCCCTTTGCCCCTTCCATGATGGGCTTCAACCATCATTTAAATTAGATCAGTGATCTGCGAGTGCCCGTGGCACAGCCCCAAACTGTACCTTGGCAAATCACATTTAAATGTTGGGTCACTGTGTTGTTGACGACAGCTCTCAGATATGTGCTGAGAGAAGGGATGGCGATCGGGTGGGAGGACAATTAACAGCACCTCTACCAGTGTGGGGTGCATTGTATTTCTCGTGCGCAACATGTGCTCACATACCATATTGAACACATTAGTGTAAAAAGTGCATGATGGACACACATTTCTTAAGCTAAAGTTATTAGTCACAAGTAGGCTTACATCAATACTGCAATGAAGTTACTGTGAAAACCCCCTAGTTGCCACACTCTGGCACCTGTTCGGGTACACTGAGGGAGAATTTAGCATGGCCAATGAACCTAACCAGCACATCTTTGGAGTGTGGGAGGAAACTGGAGCACCCGGAGGAAACCCACGCAGAGAACGTGCAAACACCGCAAAGACAGTGACCCAAACCAGGAATTGAACCTGTGTCCCTGGCGCTGTGAGGCAGCACTGCTAACCACTATGCCATCATGCCACCTTAATTCCAATATGATGCGTTTTCCTTATTTATCCGAAGAAAGATTCACAGAGGTTGATTACAATCCCACCTGCACACTGGAAACCGGAAAAGTGGGCGGTCAAATACATATAGGTTACTGACCAGATGGAAAATCAACCCATTTACACTAGTCCCCATTTTAACATATATGGTTCTGCAGGTGGATGAGGCACTTGCCTAAGCTGTTGGGGATTTGGTACATTTGTGCAAACTGGGGTCTTATTGCATTATTTTCACTGCAGCCTCAGCGGGGAAGCTGCTGTTCTGCAGACAGAGAGGCAATCCCAGACAAGTGTAAGACGTCCCTCTGTGGGACCGAGATAAGCAGGAATAAAGTGTAAAGTAAGTTGGGCTGTAAAATGGGCATTCGACCTGAACTCACCCTATTCCCACCAGACAGGGCTGCAGATGTGTAATTGTGCAGTACTGAATAATTGGAAGCAACAGAGCTTGATAGCTTATTGACTATTTCTGATTAATGATAGAGATCTATTTTTATTTGATTTTTTGTGGTAACGAATAACAGAAATATCATTGAAGTTTTAGTTTTATTTTGAATTGAATTAATTTGATTCAATGTTCACGTTGAGGAAGCAATGTTTGCACTGTAATTCAAGTTGAACATGGTGTTAACTGAACATTAGACACCTGCACTTCCTTCATACTTGAAAATCAATAACTGAAGAACTATGGCATGGCAGACTAATCCATTTGGGGAAATATAAGAACACATGAGACTCATAATTTTAGATACAAACAGCTTGTAATTATGTATTACTTCTCGACTTCTTTTCTCCAAAGGGTTATTAACATCTCAGGAGCTGATGATTGTGAGATTGGAATATTGTGTACCGTATTGGTCTTCTTATTTAAGGAAAGGTGTAGGGTCAATTTATCCCGAATTGGGGCTAAGTGCCCACACTGATTGGAAAACGAGGGTGTTTTCCACTGGCAGCATCTTTCAAGAGGGATTCACCCACCTGGAAGACATTAATAAGCTCATTTCAAGCAACGCGGTGGCCATTCCTGCTGTTCCAAGACCAGGCCTCCCTTTTTAAAGAGTACTCCGATCTCCATGCTCGGAGATAGGCCCCTCTCCCCCCAAAAAATGAAATAGTGCCCCTCTCTTCACTGACCAGGGGAGCACCCCTACCCACAAATAATGCCCCCACTCCCCCTCCCCCCATCACACAGGAATGAGGGTGACCAAACTCCCCACTCAGGGCCCCTTCCTCCTCAGAACCCATACTTAGCTCCCCTTCGCCTCATGCACCTTAACAGTGCCAACGGTTCACTGCCCCCGGCATCCTGGCACTGACACCCTGGCACTGACACCCTGGCTCAGTGGTAATATCGCCGAACTGGTATCTAAAGACCCAGGCTACTGCTCTGGGGACATGGGTTCAGCTGATGGAATTTAAATTTGATTAATAAATCTGGAATTACAAGCTAGTCTGAGTAAGGGTCACCATGAAACCCCATTCTGGTAATAACCCCATCTGTTTCACTTAGGGAGGGAAATCTGCTATCCTTACTTGGTCTGGCCTACGTCTGACACCTGACCCTCAGCAATGTGATTGATTCTTAAATGCTCTCTGAAAAATTCTAACAAAACACTCAGTTGTATCAAACGGCCACAAAATGTAATAAGGAATGAAAGTAGATAGATCACCTGGCATTGACCTAGACACCAGAAACAACAGAATAAAACACAGCCTTGTCAATCCTGCAAACATCGGCCAAAATTAGGAGAGCTGTCCCACGGACTAGTCAATCAACTATAGTATAAGGGTCCGGCACATGTAGGGTAATGTGGGACTGAGTACAGTACCATCCACACAAATAATGCCCCAACCCCCCACACCACACAGGCATGAGGATGACCCGACTCCCTTCCCCCTCAGTGATGTAAGAGAGCACAAGACCTACATCCAGGGTCAGTGTGTGGTGTTGGAGAAAGCGCTGTTTAGACCTAAGCACAAAGATCGTGCCTAGCTTGTACCCTTTACTATATTGTAAATAGCTCTAGCAGTTAATAAAGACTTACAGTTAACCTCCAAAAGATGATGAAGACTTCATCAAACCTACTGAAATGTAACCAACACCTGACAATCGCAACCTTAATAGTCATACTCACCGAATCAGGAATGTCTCGAGATACCACCTTCACTGTCCCTGGTTATTTCCTGTCCCTGCAGGACAGACTCTCACTCCCCACCCCCTTCCCCCCACCTAGAGACAGTGCGGCACAATGGTCAGGAGGGAGTTGTTATGGGAGTCCTCAACATTGATGCTGAACCCTATGAAATTTCATGGCATCATGTCAAACTTGGGCAAGTAAGCCTCCTGCTGATTCCCACCTAACCCGTCAGCATCCATCCCCAATCAGCTGATGAATCAGTACTCCTCCATGTTAAAAATCAATTGGAAGAAGCACCAAAGGTGGCAAGGCACAGAAAGCACTCTGGGTGGGGGTCTTCAATGTCTGTCATCAAGAATGGGGATCCATAGTGCTGCTATTAAAGGACATAGATGCTGGAGTGGATCTGTGGCAGGTGGTGATGGAACCAACAAGAGGGAAAAATCTACTTGACCACCTTTGTGGAAGCAAAGACCCATTTTCATATTGATGTATAAGCTCCATCATGTTGTGTGGCACTACCACCATACCAAATGGAATAGATTTCGAACAGACAGGGCAACTGCATAAGGCAGTGTAGGCCATCAGCAGCAGCAGAATTGTACTCAACTACAATCTGTAACCTCATGGCCCAACATATCCCCCAATAAACCAGTAGGATCAAGCCAGGGGATCAAGTCTGCTTTGGTGAAGAGTGCAGGAGGGCATGCCAGTAGGTATCCCGAAACAAAAATGAGGTGGCAACCTGCTACAATCCAGGACTACTTGCAAACCAAACTCTGGAATTCAGCAAACATTTGACAGAGCTAAGCTATCCCACAACCATTGGATGAGTTCTAATTCCTGCCATATCCAGTTGTGAATGGAGTTGAACAAATAAACAACTGACGGGAGGAAAAATCTCCATAAATATCTCTATGCTCAATGATAGGGGAGCACAGCGCATCAGTGTTACAGTGAGGACTTATAACCGTCTTCATCCAGAAGTGCCATTTCAGCCTCCTCTGAGGGCCCCAGCATTGCAGATGCCAGTCTCCAGCCAATTTGATTCACTCGACAATAGATGGCTGAAAGAACTAGACACTGCAAAGGCTGTGAGCCCTGAAAGTATTCCAGCAATAATATTGAAGCTATATGTGCTCCAAACCTTACTGTGCCCTTAGCCAAAAAGGGAGCCCCAAGCTGTTCCAGGACAGCTACCATACAGGCATCTAAACGGCAATGTCAGAAATTGTCGAGGTATGGCCTGTCCACAAAACAGATGACAAATCCACCCTCAACAATTACTGCTCCGTCAGTCCACTCTTGAACATCAACAAAGTGATGAAAGGTATCGTCGATAGTGCCATCAGTGACACACACGCAGCAATAACCTGCTCGCTTACACTTAGTTTGGGTTCTGCCAGGGTCACTCAGCTCCTGACCTCATTACAGCCTTGGTTCAAACATGGACAAAAAAGTTAAATTCCAGAGATGAGCTGAGGGTGACTGCCCTTGGCATCCAGGCAGCATTTGACCGAGTGTAGCAGCAAGAAATCCTAGCAAAACTGGACTCAATGGGAATTGGAGAAAACCCTCCACTGTTTGGTGTCATACCTATAACAAAGGAAAGTGGCTATGGTTGTTGGAGGTCAATCATCTCAGTTCCAGGATATTGCTTCACAAGTTCCTTAAGGTGGTGTCCTGGACCCATTCTTCACAGCTGCTTTATCAATGACTTTCCCTTGCAGGAGAACACACCATTTGCAAGTTCCACTCCAAGCCACACAACACCCTGACTTGGAACTATATTCATTGCTGCTGGGTCAAAATCCTGGAACTCCCTTCCTAACCACCCTATGTGTATACCTGTACTACATGAAATGTAGTGGTTCAAGAAAGGGGCCCACCATCACGTTCTCAAAGGTGGTTAGGGATGGGCAATAAATGCTGGCCTAGCTAAAGAAGCCCATGAAAGAATAAATTGAAAAAAATGTAAAACAACTGTTTCCTGGTTACCTGTTTACAGTTAACCACACATGATCGATACAAAGATATGAAATTAACCAAATGATGCCTCTGATGATGGTCTTGTCAGTGTCAATTCACATGAATGTACAACATTGGTTAATTTTCTCTATTGCAGCTCAGGGTGTAATATAGAATGGCATTCAGATTAGACAATTCCAATATCCTTAATGGGTGCTTTCTCATAAGTCTATTATAATTTTGTGACGGATGAAGATCTTTCATTATAGAATAACCAGGACTGATTGAGGACAAAGAAAAGTTGATGGTGACAGTGCCTGGGGAGAAAGATAATAATGTCATGAAAAACAATTCTAAGCAATGAATACAACAAAAGCCTTCAGTCATGCAATTGTCCATGTTGGGAGAAGGTGACATACTGGTGTAAACTCCTAGAATTTACTATTAGAATCAGACTGGATTTCAAGTTGATATGGCCTTGAAATCTTTTTGCTCCCGAGTCGGGAGTGTAGAGTCAGGAAAATACCTAACTCCGCAAACCCAAGTCTGGAAAAAATGCCTTAAATTTTCAGATTATCTGTGTGGGGATGGAATGACGGGCTTGGGTTCACCAATCCAGGAAGTACTGTTGAAGTGGAGGCAAGCCCAGGGTGGGTTAAAAGACCTAGTCCATTTAAAGGACAGATCAGTAAGAATTTCCTACTGGAAAGCAGGAAGTGTATGGAGACATCATTCATCAGTAGGGTGAGATCAAAATGTATTAGTTGTCTAATTAGTTGCTGACACTGGATGAGATGGCCCATCATGGCCTTTCCATAGGAAAATATAGTCATTGCTGCTGTTTATTCACATTATAATTAAGGAGCACACTCTTTCATGTGAAGGTTGGAAAAGTGTCACAAGACAGAGATAACCGTGGAGTTGGCAGCATCTTGGCACCATCAGCTGCTTACAGTATTCTGCATTGAATCAAGTTAATATAATATCTCGGGGGAGTGACCAATACACACCACATTTGTCACAATCCTTTGCCCTTTTTCTCATCTCACAGGGTGCGGCCATGCAATTGAGTCGTAACCAGGAATCTCACAGCAGCACTCTGTCACAGCAGAACAGGCTGTATTAAAGGGAGCAGGCCAGCAGTGTTCGAGAGTCCAAAACACCATCTGGAAGTGACAGGAGAAAAGGCAGGATACTGTGCATTCATCCAGCCCCATTTCCCCTCCACACCCCCAACATTAGGCATTGATGAGAGGGAGAACATGGTTTGCATATTTTTTAATTATACATTCTTGGGACGTTGGTGTCACTGGCTAGGCCAACATTTATTGTCCATACATAATTGCTCTTGAGAAGGTGATGATGAGCTGCCTTCTTGAACTGCAGCAGTCCATGTGGTGTAGTAGGCACACCCACAGTGTTGTTGGGGAGTTAACCCATCAAAAGTGAAGGAACGACAATTTATTTCAAACTCAGAATGGAGGGTGATTTGGTGGGGAATCTCCAGCTGGTGGTGTTCACATGTATCTGCTGCTCTTATCCTTCTACATGACAGTTGTTGTGGGTTTAGAAGATGCTGTGTAAGGAAACTTTGTGAGTTCCTGCAGTACATCTTGTAGGTGGTACACACTGTTGCCACTGTGAGTCAATGGTGGAGGGAGTAACTGTTTGTGGATGGAATAGCAATCAAGTGGCTGCTTTGGTCTGGATGGTGTTGAACTTGTCAAGTGTTGTTGGAACTTCACTCATCCAAGCAAGTGGAAAATACTTTCCATCACACTCGTAACTTTGCTTTGTAGATGTTGGACAGGCTTTGGGGAGTCAGGGGATAAGTTACTTGTCACAGGTTTCCCAGCCTCTGACCTGCTCTAGTAGCCACAGTATTTATGTGGCTAGTCTATTTCAGTTTCTGGCCAATGGTAATCCGCAAGATGTTGATAGTGAGGGATTTAGTGATGGCAATGCCATTGAATGTCAAGGGGCTATGATTGGCTTGTTGGAGATGGTCATTGTCTGGTACTTATGAGGTGCAAATGTTACTTGCCATTTGTTAGTCCAAGCGTGGATATTGTTCAGGTCTTGCTGCATTTGGACATGGACCGCTTCTGTCTATGTAAGCAGACATTTGTTTATTAGACCGTTCTGAGTTGGAGCCCTTGCATGTTTTTGAAAACTTTTCACATTTCTCATGCCAGTAAGTCTCAAAGAGACAATGTGTGAAAGAAGACAAAGGGCCATGCCCAGATTTATTGACCAAGATCTGCAGATCCTGGAGGAGGAGGTGCTAAGAAGACACATAATTTTACACCCCCTTGACTGTTGCAATCTTCACAAAATGACCAAAAGGATATCACTGCTGTGAGTGCAGCGAGGTCCATCCATTCTTGGATGTAGTACAGGAATCAGGTCCACGACCTATGGTTCTCCAGTAAGAGGAGATGTTTGGCACAAACAATATGAGGACCAATTGATGATTCACATTTGAATGCTGCACTAATGCTGGGATACCTGGCATATACCTCTACTGTAGAAAAGACTTATATGTCCCGGGCACTCCTGTAGATGCACGCAGTAGAGATGCAAATGTACCCTGTACTGTATTGCCAGAAGCAAGATATTTGTCCCTGGCAACATTCTATGTTGGACTAACAGCACTCTTACTGTTGCATTTGCAGGTCAAGAGGGCACATAATGCCAGGGAAATGGCATAGCCTGGAGGTCAGTCCACAAGGCTATGGACAATCCATAATGTGGAGGAAACAGCAATGGAGGTTTCCAGCGTGCCCGACTGGCAGATTGTTGGAGAGAGAACTGACCCCGTGCTGAAGGCAGTGGTAGGGGTGGAGGTAATCTTGTTACTTCATGGAGCTTGAGAGGATGGTGTAATAAAAGGGAGTGCAAATATTGAGTTACATGATAAGAACATAACAATTATGGTTAAATGTAATGGTGTGTATCAAAGCATGTTCTAACAATGTAAAAGGATGAACTCCTTTTGTGTATCATGCAGGTCCCAGTACTGCTCGCCAGCCACCCCCCATCCCCTGGATCACCTCATCCCTCTGGCATCAAGGTGAGGAACAGATGTCCAAGGAGGCAGTGCTCCATCTTATTAGCCCATACTCCATCAATACAGATATCAGCAAATGGGAGGGATAATGTGGAAGGTGATTAAAGTAGCTAGTGTAACACAGTTGCGGCCTGACCATGCACAATGTGTGTTCACTGCAATAGTGTCAGCACATATGATTTGTAGGTCTTGGGAGTAAAGTCCTGCCTCCTACTGGCACTCTTGGCATAATGGGTGTGATTTGAGTTGACACAGCGTGGCATCTTGGCCATTTCTTTGGCAATTACTAACAGATATGTGCCGGGCCCAGGTTGTGAAGTATTTCCCAAGATGTATCTGTGCACTGCATTGACCCCAATGGTTATGATGGTCACAGTTTCATCCATGATTAAGGCACTGACTTTCAGTAAGTACAGTTGTATTTCTCCCTTGTTGGGGATGGGCATTTCCCTGAGGGTATGTGGTTTCCATGTGAAAAGTTTATTATGTGAAAGTTGCTCACCAAGGACTGGCTGATGTAAATTGTGAGCTTCCAGGGTCCTAGGTCAATTTGTTCTGGATTAGCAGATTTCTGACATCCTGGTAAAAAATCAACCATGGCTAACATTGGCCTGACCCTCAGCTGGTCTGCAGTTGCCACCATCTTTCTCCTCTGTGTGTCAAATTTAAGTCCTCCTCATCCTGTTCCACATCTTTCTCTCATTTTCCTCCACCTCCTCCTCAGGTAGCTATTAACCCGTCTTTTTCCTCCTCTAATTGTAGGCCCCTCCTCTGCACCATATTGTGCACAGCACTGCTATTCTATGCTAATTATGATCCGAGATTTTGTTGGATATGGCATACATGTAAGTGACCTATTCCCTGCTTAACCTTTGACACATTCTGCATTGGTTCTCAGTCATATTAAGATATGACAGCTGCAGTTGGCAGACCGTTACCTTGGGATAAAACCTGGTTGTTGTCCTCTTCCTCCTTGGTATGTGTTGCATTGGGTCTAACTCCTGCTTTGGTCCCCTTCTTCTGGCCTCAGGTTGGATCCTCTCACATTGCTCTTATGTCACGAATGTGTGAAGCTGCCATCCCAATGTTACAGTCTCTTTACCACAATGTGCATTTTTCTCTTCTCTGGAACACTTCATCCTGCCACCTGTATGCCAGAGTCACAATGGGCAGAAATATATGCCCTTCCAAGGCCAAAGGCCCCATCCTTGGATGGCAGCCACAGACCTGTGAAATATTTTGTTGAGGTTGCGTAGCATTTGGTGAATATTTTTAAAGCTGATATCACCAAAAGCTTATCTGACCTCAAGGAACTCCACGAAGTTCAAATCCTCTCCTCAAATGTGTAAAGCCCACGAGTTGTGATGAAACTTGCATGTAATTGAAGGCAGTTTCACTTTTAACTGTGCAGCTGCCTCCATGAACCACAATGTGCAAATTACAATCCACCCCCAAACCCCCACCCAAATGAAAATAGTGGGTTCTGGGTTCGAGGGTGGGAGTTCCAGAATCGACGGAGGCGTTTTGGCTGAGGCGTGGGCCCCTTCCGTCGTGGCAGTAATTCAGGCCTTTGTATAGCATTTTATCATATTTCCTATCTTGACACAAAGCCCACATCCTTGAACTTGCTGTTGAATCAGAAATCTGCCCTTGAAGTTTTCTAATTCTCAAGTTGAATTTGCCTATGCTGCACCATGCAGCAGTGTATTCCATAACTCAGTGGTTACAAATATGATGCTTAATTTTTTTCTCAGCTTTTGATGATGATGGTTTTGGTTTAGTTCTTAAAGCTTCTTCCCTATTCCTTACATGATCTAAAAAAAAACTTGAATTACACTGGGGTGTTCATATCATAAAGAATAGATTCAATTTTCTTAACTTTACTTAGTAACTCATTAAACCCTTTTTAAATACCTCCCTTTGTTGTAAGTGTGGTGTCTCAATCTTGAGACAGTACACCCAAGTAGAAGCTGATTGGCGCTCAGTCAATATTATGACTTTTAATCTGCATGAACAACCTAACATTCATCTTACCCTGGTGCATAATATTAACTTTTACCTTAAACTATGTGGAACAAATATTGTAAGAAGTTTAACAACACCAGGTTAAAGTCCAACAGGTTTATTTGATAACCTGTTGGACTTTAACCTGGTGTTGTTAAACTTCTTACTGTGTTTACCCCAGTCCAACGCCAGCATCTCCACATCAGAACAAATATTGCCCATTGACAAAGAACTGTTACTTAAAAAATAAGTATTTACAGGTAAAAGTATTTTCTAAATATATTTTGAAATTGTATTTAATCTCACCAATGTGGGAGGGAGCTGCCAGTTAATGAAAATACTTTCATATATTTCTTGTCCGACATATTTTGAACAGCAAGAAGCTTGGTGATAATTTGTTTGTTTGTCGAGTAATGAAATAAGGATCATTAAAGATATCCAATGCCATTTTGAGAACAGGTATTTAAAATGAGGGTAGCATTCATTCTGGAGAAAGAAACTTTGAATGTTCTCTCAACTGCAGGAGAGATGCACTGTGGCCACTTTCAGATTAAGGGCGGAATTCTCTGGTCGCATTGGTCTAAAGCTGGAAATTCCCGCCCCACTGTCAATGGGTCTTCACACTGTCTGCAACCCATGCACTACTATTGCAGTGGCGGGCGGGGTGGGAAAATTCCTGCCTAAGAGAGAGTTTCCTAAAGTTAGGCCTCGCTGGTGGTAGAATTTGACATTGAGAGATTGAAATTAGGGGGGCGATTCTCCCAAAAGTGCTGAATTGGCGAGAAAAGCGGTCTAAATCCCGACTGTTTTTTCAGTTCAACTTGTCGCAATCATGAATCTCATTAAAAGCTCGGGGGCAGGGCCTATTCATACTGGAGTCTGACAGTTCTAGAACTCTGCGCATGGGCAGTGGACCCGATCTGTCAGTCCCCCGTTTGCTGGCCAGCTCGATCACTGGCCAGCTCGGGACTACCGCACTGCCGCCCCTCCAACAATCTCACGGCCCGATCACGGCCCCCACAAGCAATCCCAGGTCAGCCCTGAACTCCCCCTCCCGTCCTGGAGCACCCGAATAGCCAGCAACCCCCCCCCACCCCAGCAGACCCCGACCTCCACAGAACGCCCCCCCCCCCAAGTCAGACCACCCCCCCGGGAGGCAGACCCCTTCCCCCAGCAGACAAGCACTCCCCCACAAGTCCGCCCCAATCGTGGCCTCCCTCCAGCCACGACTAGTCTCAGTGTAGAGTGGCTGTGGGACCCCCCACCCACTCCTCCACTGATCGTCCTTAGGCCCCGCCCACAATAGGCCCCACCCCTTGGACCCACCCACATTAGGCCCCACACCCCAGTCTCTGCCCCCTTGGCACTGCCTGATGCCCAGTGGGCAATGTCAATGTACCCCCTGGGCATTGGGAACTTTGCCCCTTGGTCAGTGCCGGGGGGCATAGGCTAGCACTGCCAGTGTGCCCAAGCCCAGGGGGCACCACCTCCCCCACTGCCCGAGCCCCTACGGGATCCCAATTGCCCCCCTTTCACTCCGGCGGGGTCTCCCACTGGTTCCCGGAAAGTGGGGAGCTACTCTAAACTCTGCAGGAGTGAAATACTCCTGGCGGGGTGGGAGATGCTATTGGGCCTGGAGAATTCAGTCCTGGGCCCGATAATCACATTTAAAATACATTTTAAAAAGATTCAAATCACTGACCTCTCTTCCTACTGGTTTCCAGCGCAGTCTCTGCGCCTGTTCTCTGGCTGCGGAAGATGAGCATGCATCGGGAACACATGCGCGAATCCTGAGAAATGGCCGACACGCGATTCTCCCATCCCGATGCGCCAAAAAACGTGCGCATCGGGATGGGAGAATCGTCCCCTGCATTCTCAATTTGGCTGCTGGATGAAACACTAGTGGGCAGGTTTTTCCAGCTTCCCCACGGCATATTTGCCGATGGCTAAGATGGCTCGCCATTGGCAATTGGCAGGACCTTCCAGTCCCGCCGATGTCTATGGCGTTTTGTATCGCTCGCCTATCAGGAAACCTGCCAGGGGTTGTGGGGAGGAGAGAGGGGAGGTGAAAAAGGAGGTGTCACCTTCTGCAGGGACCAGATGATCCCACCGGCCAGAAGGACCGGAAAATCCTGCCCAGTTTTACAAAAGGTCAGGTGGTTTTTGGAGAAAAGAAAAACTGAATGTGCCATCCTGTCCTTCCACTTACAGGATAAAGGGTGACGCGAGGTTTCAGTGAGGTACAAAAAATAGAAAAGTTTTATTTGGAAATATGATATATCAGATCTGTGAGTTATGAGACCACTTTAATAAAAGCGATAGGCACATACACACTGTGAGTGAGTTATGGTGGCTTTTGCACGAGTGAATGAACTTTTGTAATGGCTTGATATTCTATTCATTTATTTATTGTTTTAGCTTTTAAACGCATTCAGGAACATTAAGTGTGGAATGTACTGCTAAATAATTCACTGTGATGAATTAGCATTTTAATTTTACTACAACATGCTCCTGAGCTGTGACATTAAAATTAACACCCTTGAGATAAATCTAAATGAAAAGAAAGACAGAAGCAAACTCGTGCTTCCCCATTCCGATACAAACGTTACTGAGAAGAATCAGATAGGTGAAGCTGACTGACTTATCAGATTGCTGATCTAAAACATAAATTGTATATAATCCAGCGAACACTACATTTTCTGCCATGGTGCAGAAAAAAAACACTGCACAATATGAATAAAATCACAGTGTTGGATCGCAACACTGTGACCAAAAACATAAACATTACATAAGAGCAGATTACTACACTACTAGTACCTCATTTGCTGCTTGCTCATAATTGGCCTGTCAACTTCCCTGGGCATGTTTATTTTGAAAAGTCATTTTCTCTTGGGCTATTTTTCTTCTCTCCTCTCTGGAATCTTTCAGGAGAAACGAATAGCCCTATGGGACAGTATTCGGTCAAGTGTCCATTCTTCAAGCAGCTGCCTTGACTTTGAATGTCAGGAATAAGTTCATTCATGGACATTGGGTGTAATTTTATCTCCATCGAAAGAAAGAACTTTCATTTCTATACCACCTTTCACAACTTCAGGATATTGCAAAGCTATTTATTACCAATAATGCACTTTTGAAATGTAGCCACTGTTGTAATTATGTAGATAATTTGTTTTAGCAATTGTTGAGGGATAAGTATTGGCCAGTACAGTGGAGAATTCCCATGTTCTTTGAACTAATGCTATGGGCTGTTTTATATCCACCTGAGCAGGTTTAACCTCTCATCCAAAAGACAGTCCATAAGACAGTGCAGAATTCTCTCAGTACTGTGCCAAAGCATAATCGAGATTATGCACTTCAACTCTCTCGAGCGGGACTTCAGCAAACAACCTTCTGACTCAGAAATAAGACTTCTACCGGGAACAAAGGCCGAGGCCAAAATCAGCACCTGTTGGTTTTCCAGCAGGAGTCACCGGATGGCAGCCATGAGCAGGAATCCTGGATGACTTTTCCCCCTCCCCCGAACCAGGGGACACTGTGGCAAATTGTAGAACCCCAGTAGTGTCTCTAACCTAATGTTCAAAAATCAATTGGGATTTCCTGAGTTTCAATGAGGATTGTCCTGAGATCTCAGTATAACGTCAGCAGGGGATCAGTAGAACCATGAGGGAAATAGCGTAGATGTCATTTTTCAGTTGTAAATGTTGTCTTTCCAAAGGTTCCACTAATCTCCCATTGCATTACAACAGATTGCAAATGTTCCCATGGAAATGAAGCACTGGGATTCTCGGGTTTGTATCATTTGACAATTCACCAGCGATATCTTCACCCCAATCCTTCAGGAAGGTTGGTACTTTTTAAATGCTTAGTGGCATGCTTCAAATAGAACCATAGAATAGAACCATAGAATCCCTACAGTACAGAAGGAGGGCATTCGGCTCATTGAGTCTGTACTAACCACAATCCCACTCAGGCCCTATTCCCATAATCCCATACATTTACACTGCTAATTAATCCCTCTGACACTAGGGTCAATTTTAGCATGGCCAATCAACCTAACCTGCACATCTTTGGACTGTGGGAGAAAACTGGAGCACCTGGAGGGAACCCAATCAGACATGGGGAGAATGTGCAAACTCCACACAGACTGTGACCAAGGCCGGAATCAAACCCGGGTCCCTGGTGCTGTGAGGCAGCAGTGCTAACCACTGTGCCACCATGGCGCCCATCACTCTAATAATAGAGGAATTAGAGATGATTTAAAAAACACAGAGAAACAGAATGCCATTCATTCTCAGCAACTGATTCACCTGGCTCTTAGTAGTTAAAGTAAATGTTCAAAAAAAGCAGAATTGGAAACATAATTTCTATAGCTACAATCCAATGAAACTTAGTCAAAATTCAAAAAGAGGATTTTCAATTGGACTTGTTATAATTTCTGAAAAACGGATCATAAGCAAGTTGCCATAATGATATATTATAGTAATTCCATAAATGTTTTCACGAAGATTTCTCCCACTTCATATTTCCAGCAACATTGTAGTAATATTTCAGGACTTGCTTCCAATACTGTGAGAAATACTGAGCCGGGAATTTTCACATAAATATTCATGTTGTTATACATAATGGGGCTGCTTTTCCTTCCCTCCCATAACCAGCACTATATCTGAAATGTCTGACTATTGTTCAGACAGGATTGTGGTGTTTCCTGCTGTGGCCTGTTTAGATGTGGGCTGCCTCCTGGCAGGGCTTTGGCACCATCAGAAAAGGGGCAGAAGGGTAAAATACATTAGCAGTTGAAGTCCGAATCGGAATCCCGGATCCAAGGTCCTCTAAGGGATTTGAACATGATTGAATTTGGCCACTTTCATATCATCAACCTTCCACCTGGGGCCACTGCTGAGCATCTGGTCGGATGATTTCTGGGGCAGGCTACTGTTCCATTTTTTCTGATCATCCTTCATACTGAGGCATCTACGAAGTCTCGGGGTCAGAAAATGAGTCGGGGGACCAAAAACTCTACCCTCCCAGGAAGGCCCAGATTTTCAGGGGAAATGTTAAAATGGCAGAGACTGAGGGCTGAATTTTCATATTAGGTGTGGGAAACAAGAGTCAGAACTGTTCCTCGGTCCCAAATCTACCGCTGGGATTTTGTGTGGGTGGAACAGTCGCTGATCTGGGATTTTCATTGAGGTACCCTTTAATTAGCACAGAGACAGGCTCCCTGTCCAATGGAGAGTGGTGTGCAGATTTTGAAGTTGAAGGGCCAATCAGAGGATTTTCAGCTTGAGAGAAGCAGCACAGCTGTAATGAACATGTATGTGGTGTGTGTGTGTGTGTGTGTGTAGGCCGGAGAGACAGGGTGGGGAGACAGTTGCTGGGTGTCTGCTTCCAGGCATTTTAACAGCCACTTGCCGTGATGAAAACTGGAGGCCAACTGGAAACTCCCAGTCAGCCTCCTTTCAGTGTGCTACAGCACTTAATGAGCCTAATTGGTCGCCTACCTTGCGGGGTAATCCTCTTCACCAAAAAGATCAATGTCGAAAATGGCATTGGAATACAGCCATGTTTACCAGCACCTTTATTTTCGGGCCATGTCCACCTCTGTTCTTGATCTTGACAGGACCCTAAAATTCAGCCCTCAGGGAGCAAGGATCAGAAATTCAAGTAATAATGAGTGAAATAATTTCTATTACCTGTTGTGGACGGGGACTGGTTCACCTATGATGCCCTCTGTGGTAGAATAGCTTGACTAGCCTCATATACAAATGATGTCATTTGGAGGACTGCAGATACCTACTGAACTGAATCCCTGTACCAGTCATAGCCTCCAAGAGTGGAGAGAGAGAGAGAGAAGCCAAAAAATCCCTACAACACAAAACAGCAAAATGTAAGTAACATCATGATGACCATGTAAGATAAAGCTGTAATTGATGTGATACAGGGTAAAGTTTGGAAACTGTGAGGTGAGACAGCAGCAGACAGGCTGTACATGGATTTGGGTTTGGTAAGAAGATACACATCAAACTTCCTGCACAGTGGACAATAAACGTGTTTATTTTGGAGCATCTTAATCTGGGTTTCATTAACATAGATTGAAGATCCTTCACGTGCCAAAACATGGAATATATTCAAGAGGCAGCTGAATATAGCACTTGGGGTGAATGGGATCAAAGGTTATGGGGAGAAAACAGGATTAGGCTTTGAGTTGGATGATCAGCCATGATCGTAATGAATGGCGGAGCAGGCTCAAAGGGCCAAATAGCCTCTTCCTGCTCCTATCTTCCATGTTTCTATGTTTCACCAGATAGATACTTTTGGCAGCTGATTTATTTATCTGAAGAAGAAAAAAAACTACATTATTTGCTAAATGTCAAAACTGATTTCCACGCAATGTGGTTGAATGGGGTTCATATTTCCCCCAGTGCGATGCCACAAATGACCACAAAATGGGCTGTCTGTGGAGACAAATGAGCCAAAATGGCAATCTGATAAGATCAGGCACATGCTGTGTGGCAATACATTTCATTGTGATTTTCAACAATGTTTAATGCATCTAAAAAAAATGAAAAGCAGGCTTGCCAAGTTTTAATGAAAATGGTTCTCCTATGATATATCCCCAGCCATTTCTACAGTAGCAGAGCAACAATTTAACATTCCTCCTCGAAAACCATCTGAATTAGTTCTGAAAATCTTTATTGCCAAGTAATATCCATGAAAAGCTTTATTTTGTTCATTACTGATGAACAATCCATTTCACAAAAAAATTCCAAGAAAGGAAAGCAAGGTGGGATCATTGTGACTTATGTCATTGGTAGCTCAGTTGGCAGCACTCTCGCCTCTGAATTTTGGACTCAAGTCCCACTCCAAGATTGAGGACAACAGATCAAGGCTGGCACTGAGAGAGTGTTGCACTGTCAGGTATACTGAGCGGAATTCTATCATCCCATCCGCGGCGGGTTTGTTTTAAGTTAAGTTTATTAGTGTCACAAGTAGGCTTACATTAACACTGCAATGAAGTTACTATGAAAATCCCCTAACCGCCACACTCCGGCGCCTGTTTGGGTACATGAGGGAGAATTTAGCACGCTCATTGGTGGGTGGGAGCAGAGAATCGAGCGAGAACCAAAACGCCAGAAATCCGCTGGCATAAGAACAAGTTGAATTCTTCCAATGGCAGGTCAATATTGGGTTGGTCTACCTGCTGGCTAATTGTGTGAATGCCACCTGTATTCATTTGCATCTCATGAATTCTTATTAAAACAACTGGCTGCAGGAACCGTCAGGCATTCCAATTGTGTGTCACGCCAGTGGGACATTATGTCAGTCTACAACCTGACTGATAGAGAGTGGTGTGCACAAGGTGGTCCTCAGTTCACAAGAGACTTTGAGGCGATTTCCAAAAAATCTATCTGCCATAGTGCTGCTCTGCTCCTGATACGCTGTTCACCAATTATAAAGTGGAGATGCCGGCGTTGGACTGGGGTAAACACAGTAAGAGTTTTAACAACACCAGGTTAAAGTCCAACAGGTTTATTTGGTAGCAAATGCCATTAGCTTTCGGAGCGCTGCTCCTTCGTCAGACGGAGTGGAAATCTGCTCTCAAACAGGGCACAGAGACACAAGGGCCCTGTTTGAGAGCAGATTTCCACTCCATCTGACGAAGGAGCAGCGCTCCGAAAGCTAATGGCATTTGCTACCAAATAAACCTGTTGGACTTTAACCTGGTGTTGTTAAAACTCTTACTGTGTTCACCAATTATAAAGCCCTGGATATTTAATGCTTTGTTAACCATTTTCTCAATCTGTTCTACTACCTTTAAAAACTTACAACGCATACACATAGGTCCCTCTGCCCCTGCACCCTCTTTATAGTTGTGCTCTTTATTTTGTATTGTTTCTCTAAATTCTCCCAAAATGTATCACTTCACACTTCTCTGCATTGAGCTTTATCTGCCAGTTGTCTGCCCATTCCATCAACTGTCTTACGTCCTTTTGAATTTCTACACTATTTTCCTCACAATTCAAAATGTTTCCAAATATTATCTGCAAAGTTTGAATTTGTGCCCTGAACACCAAGGCCGAGGTCATTGGGGGTGATTCTCCCATCCAGGAAATTCACACAGGGTGCGATTCATGGGGTTCCCACAAGCATTCGCGTCCCGCTAATGTCTCCCAGCACCGGATTTTAAATATCATTTAAATACTATCAGCGGGACTGACACTGAATTCTCTGGGCCCACTAGCCTCTCCCACCCTGCCAAAGTGTTTCACTCCAGCGGGGTTTAGAGTAGCTCCCCACTTTCGGGGAGGTGGTGGCCCAACCCCGCTGGAGTGAAGGGGGGCAATCGGGGCTCCCCCGGGGGGTCAGGCGGTGGCTGTTGGTGCCCCCTGAGCATTGGCAACCTGGCAGTGCCAGTCTGTGCCCCCTGGCACTACCCAAGGGGCAAAGAGACAATACCCACAGGGCACCTTGGCACTGCCTATTGGGCATGGGTCAGGGCCTATAGGGTGGTGAGGCCTGGGGATGACGGTGGGGTGGGGGTCCTGCTGCCACTCTGCCATTGGGATTGATAGGGCAGGAGGGAGGCCAGCGATCGGGGTGGGCTGGGGGGGTTGGCCTGCACTGCGGGGGTGTGGGGGGAATTGGTATCGGGGGGGGGGGGGGGCTGGAGATTGGGGCAATCTGGAAAGGGGTGTGTGCGAATGGTCAAGGGGCCGCGATTGGGCCGTGAGGGGGTTGGGGGGGGCAGCAGTGTGGGGGTCCCGGGCTGGCCAGCGACTGAGCTGACCCACTGGTTTCAGCCTCCTGGGCTGGAATAGGCTCCGCCCCCAAAGTCTAATTATAATCATGCTGGTGACCTCTGCATTGCTCAGAGTGCGGAAGATTCTCGTGTGAACTCCCACTGAAAAAACCAGCGTGAATTACTCCAGTCTTCCTGCAAATTGAACACTTCGAATTTTTTTGGAAGAATTCCACCCATTATATTCCTCTTTGTTCTCACACTGTAGATTAGAATTTAGTTATGTAAATGAATGCATTGGACTGATACTCCAATTTTTCAAAATTTAGTTTTACAACGACAAAACACAAGTATATTAAAACATTATACAAATGTATATTTTTATATTGTCAGTTTCTCTATTATTTAGTTTATTTATTAGTAGGCTTACATTAACACTGCAATGAAGTTACTGTGAAAATCCCCTAGTCGCCACACTCTGGCGCCTGTTCGGGTACACTGAGGGAGAATTTAGCACAGCCAGTGCTCTTAACCAGCACGTCTTTCGGACTGTGGGAGAAATCTGAAGCACCCAGAGGTAACCCACGCAGACACGGAGAGAACGTGCACACTCCACACAGATAGTGACCCAAGCCAGGAATTGAACCTGGGTCACTGGAACTGTGAGGCAGCAGTGCTCGCCATTGTGCCGCCTTGCATAGAATTGTCCTGAAACTGGTGATCGCACTGTCAGATAACTGCAATTAGAAACCACAATGCTTCAGAATTTTGATTGCTGTGATTTTTTTCTTGTTGAATCTTTGCTGCATCCAGTGAGGCACGGTGGCCTCACAGATATCCGGGTTCGATTCCAGCCTTGGGTGACTGTCTGCATGGAATTTGCACATTCTCTTCATGTCTGCGTGGGTTTCCTCTGGGTTTCCTTCCGGTTTCTTCCCACAGTCCAAAGATGTGCAGGTTAGGTTGATTAGCCATGCTAAAATTGACCCTTGTATGTGGGGTTACGGGAATAGAGCCTTGGGTGGGATTTTTGTTGGTGCAGGCTCGATGGGCTGAATGGCCTCCTTCTGCACTGTGGGGATTCTATGATTCTATGATTCAGTGTCTTGCGTCCAGTGGCTGACCAGAAGCCATGTTTGAAGTCAGGACCAATCAAATAAACGAAAGTTTCAGAATATCAGTAGTGCTGCTCAGGCCAATCAGCCCCACCTCCACTTTCACAGGAAACACTGAGCTTCCGATATTCGTGTGAGGTACTGAAACCTACAGACACATCAGCTGATAAGTAGAGCAAAATCAGACGGCTCCATGTTTAACTGTTGATTTATGATGACCTCTGAGAGCAATGCATTGAAGGTTTGTTTAACAATTCGAGAAAATTGAATAGTGTTAATGAGCAAACTGTCCAATAAATCTCATAAATTATCTCAGGAAAAGATTGGTGGAGTTTAGTTTTGTGTCTTTTGTCCATCAGTATCTGAGACCAAGATAAGGTTGATAGCAAGGTCATGACTGCCACTATTCGTTTCATATGTCTATTCCAGTGGGTGGAGAACAAAATTAGTGTTCAGCTACGAATAAGAAAACTGACTCAATTTAGCATCAGACTGAATATTTCCCTCAAACATATTTTATATTTGGACAGATCATGATCTGGCAGGAAATGCTTTAAAGTATACAATTATACTTATAGTTAAGTGGTGCTATCCTTATTGAAACCCCATTTAAACTTCTCTGGTGATGTGGATCTCCTGGAGGTCATGAAGTGGAAACCTGCAGGAGACGAATAAACAAATACTTAAAATCTGCACTCAACTCTCTACTACGGAACAAGTACATAGAGGAAATAATAAAAAGTAGATGATGCACTTTCAGCAATTTGCAAATCATTTTTTAAGTGTAACACCACAGTAGATGAAGTTAGATCCATTTCTGCACTTCTTAGTAATATCACAGAACACGGTAACTACTCAATATGTTCAAATAAAGTTCCAGTGCAAAATATTTCAAGAAAATAATGTAAGAGCTTGCTCGGCTTTTGGAATTGAGACAAATTTAAATTACGCGACCTTCACAATTTATTGCCTCGAGAAACAAACTTTAAATATAATCTTTCCCTCTGTATGAGTAAAGCAGAATAGTGATTTATCATTGTTAATTCTGACCTAGTAATAAAATTGCAAGGTTGCTTGATTTAGATGTGTGATTCTTGAGAATGCAATATTCATTCCTGAAAATGAAGTAAGTACCAATGGCAGACCAGTAAGAATGATCTTTCAACATTTCTTATGTAACTAAGCTACATTCAACTGGTGTAAAAGTCAAAATGTGCTTTAATGCAGCTGTGTTAAATGGCTCAGTAAGAAGTTTAACAACACCAGGTTAAAGTCCAACAGGTTTATTTGGTAGCAAAAGCCCCACAAGCTTTCGGAGCTCTTAGCCCCTTCTTCAGGTGAGTGGGAATTCTGTTCACAAACAGAGCTTATAAAGACACAGACTCAATTTACATGAATAATGGTTGGAATGCAAATACTTACAACTAATCAAGTCTTTAAGAAACGAAACAATGGGAGTGGAGAGAGCATCAAGACAGGCTAAAAAGATGTGTATTGTCTCCAGACAAGACAGCCAGTGAAACTCTGCAGGTCCACGCAACTGTGGGAGTTACAAATAGTGTGACATGAACCCAATATCCCGGTTGAGGCCGTCCTCGTGTGTGCGGAACTTGGCTATCAGTTTCTGCTCAGCGACTCTGCGCTGTCGTGTGTCGCGAAGGCCGCCTTGGAGAACGCTTACCCGAATATCAGAGGCCGAATGCCCGTGACCGCTGAAGTGCTCCCCAACAGGAAGAGAACAGTCTTGCCTGGTGATTGTCGAGCGGTGTTCATTCATCCGTTGTCGCAGCGTCTGCATAGTTTCCCCAATGTACCATGCCTCAGGACATCCTTTCTTGCAGCGTATCAGGTAGACAACGTTGGCAGAATTGCAAGAGTATGTACCGTGTACCTGGTGGATGGTGTTCTCACGTGAGATGATGGCATCTGTGTCGATGATCCGGCACGTCTTGCAGAGGTTGCTGTGGCAGGGTTGTGTGGTGTCATGGTCACTGTTCTCCTGAAGGCTGGGTAGTTTGCTGCGGACAATGGTCTGTTTGAGGTTGTGCGGTTGTTTGAAGGCAAGAAGTGGGGGTGTGGGGATGGCCTTGGCGAGATGTTCGTCTTCATCAATGACATCAACTACCCAGCCTTCAGGAGAACAGTGACCATGACACCACACAACCCTGCCACAGCAACCTCTGCAAGACGTGCCGGATCATCGACACAGATGCCATCATCTCACATGAGAACACCATCCACCAGGTACACGGTACATACTCTTGCAACTCTGCCAACGTTGTCTACCTGATACGCTGCAAGAAAGGATGTCCCGAGGCATGGTACATTGGGGAAACTATGCAGACGCTGCGACAACGGATGAATGAACACCGCTCGACAATCACCAGGCAAGACTGTTCTCTTCCTGTTGGGGAGCACTTCAGCGGTCACGGGCATTCGGCCTCTGATATTCGGGTAAGCGTTCTCCAAGGCGGCCTTCGCGACACACGACAGCGCAGAGTCGCTGAGCAGAAACTGATAGCCAAGTTCCGCACACACGAGGACGGCCTCAACCGGGATATTGGGTTCATGTCACACTATTTGTAACTCCCACAGTTGCGTGGACCTGCAGAGTTTCACTGGCTGTCTTGTCTGGAGACAATACACATCTTTTTAGCCTGTCTTGATGCTCTCTCCACTCCCATTGTTTCGTTTCTTAAAGACTTGATTAGTTGTAAGTATTTGCATTCCAACCATTATTCATGTAAATTGAGTCTGTGTCTTTATAAGCTCTGTTTGTGAACAGAATTCCCACTCACCTGAAGAAGGGGCTAAGAGCTCCGAAAGCTTGTGGGGCTTTTGCTACCAAATAAACCTGTTGGACTTTAACCTGGTGTTGTTAAACTTCTTACTGTGTTTACCCCAGTCCAACGCCGGCATCTCCACATCATTAAATGGCTCAGCCAAGGTATTGAAAAATCTAAATATTGGTTTTGTTTAATTTTTTTTGTTTCCAATTTCAAACTCACCTTGTTTAAAAAAAATGTCACTTTAACTTGATGGGGCACAAACCAGCTTTCCATCTGGGCCTTACATGCCTAATCATCCAGCAGATCACTCCAAAATATCCTTACAAACTCCACACTCAACCCATTCAGCACCTGGGACTTGCCCCTCAACGGCTCGTGGAGAGTACCATTCAGCCCATCCAGCCCTGAAGATTTCCCAGAGCGGATGGAGGGCAATGGTCAACTCCACCAAGCTTTACAGTGCTTCAAGCCACCCTCTGAGTTGATCTTTGGGAGGTCCTCCTACAAAACTGTACGGGCATCCTTGATAGATAGATCAGGAGACAACAGTACCTTGCAGAAACTGCACGCCACAACACTGATTCTCTTCAGAATTGAGAACATTGATCTGTTAACTTCTTATCTCAATAAGAAGTTTAACAACACCAGGTTAAAGTCCAACAGGTTTATTTGGTAGCAAAAGCCCCACAAGCTTTCGGAGCTCTTAGCCCCTTCTTCAGGTGAGTGAGGGAGTGCTGCTCGGGCTGCAGTAGAGTGTGACAGTTGGTGTCTCAGTGAGGGAGTGCTGCTCGGGCTGCAGTAGAGTGTGACAGTTGGTGTCTCAGTGAGGGAGTGTTGCTCGGGCTGCAGTGGAGAGTGACAGTTGGGGAAGTGTGGGGAAGTTTTTTGTTTTCTTTTTTTCTTGCTGGTAATGGCTTCAGGGATGGCAGTTCAGGCAGTATGCTGCATCTCCTGTGGGATGTATGTGGTGAGGAAATCCAGTAGTGTTTCAGGAGATTTTAGTTGTAAGAAGTGCATTAGATTGCAGCTTCTGGAGGAGCGTGTAAAGGAGCTGGAGGGGGAGGTAGAGGAACTCCGCATAATTCGGGAGGCGGAGGTGGAAGTTGATAGGAGTTATAGAGAAATAGTAACTCCTAGAAATGAGGCTTGGGTCAATGCCAGGAGGAGGGGTAAGAAGCAATCGGGAAGACAATCCCCTGGGGCGGTTCCCCTCCATAATAGGTTTTCGGTGCTGGAGGCTACAGTTGAGGAGGAATCAACTGAGCATAGAGAGCAGATCTCTGGGGGTGAGCCGAGTGAGAAAGCTCAGGTGGTTAGGGGCTGTAAAAGACTGGGCCTTGTGATTGGGGACTCCACAATTAAGGGGACAGATAGGAGGGTCGGAACTAAAGGTAGGGACTCAGGGTTGGTGTGTTGCCTACCAGGGGCTGGGGTCCGGGATGTGTCTGACAGGGTATTCAGGACTCTTAGGGGGGAGGGAGATAAACCACAAGTTATTGTACATGTGGGGACACACGACATAGGGAGGATAGGGGAAGGGGATATTAGGCAGGGATTTATGGAGTTGGGGTGGAAACTAAAGGCCAAGACTGACAGAGTGGTTATCTCTGGACTCTTGCCTGTACCACGGGATAGTTTAGAGAGGAATAGGGAGAGGGAAGGTTTGAATTCATGGCTGAGGGGATGGTGCAGGAGGGAGGGGTTCAGGTACTTAAGCAATTGGGGCTCGTACTGGGGAAGGTGTGACCTCTATGAGAAGGATGGTCTACACCTTAATCAGAAGGGGACCAATATCCTGGGGGGTAAATTTGCTAAGGCCATGCAGGGAGGTTTAAACTGATTCGGGGGGGGGGAGGGATCCTGAGTAGTGGGGCTGAAAGTGAGGGATGCATGGATGGGGACTGCAATGCACGGCATTGCAGAGGTGGGGTGGAGCAGGGTTTGAAATGTGTATACTTCAATGCCAGGAGTATTCGCAATAAAGTGGGTGAACTTGCAGCGTGGATCAGTACCTGGGACTTCGATGTTGTGGCTATTTCAGAGACATGGATAGAGCAGGGGCAGGAATGGATGCTGCAGGTCCCGGGGTTCAAATGTTTTAGTCGAAGTAGGGAAGGAGGTAGAAGAGGGGGAGGGGTAGCATTATTGGTCAGAGATTGTATCACAGTGTCAGAGAGGAGGTTTGATGAGGACTTATCTGTTGAGGTAGTATGGGCGGAGATTAGAAATAGGAGAGGAGAGGTCACCCTGTTGGGAGTCTTTTATAGACCTCCTAAAAGTTCTAGAGAGGTTGAGGAAAGGATTGCGGAGTCAATCCTGCTTAGGAGTGAAAGTAATAGGGCAATTGTTATGGGGGATTTTAACTTGACTAATATTGACTGGAATTGTTATAGCTCTAGCTCGTTAGAGGGGTCAGTTTTTGTTCAAAGCGTGCAGGAAGGTTTTTTGACTCAGTATGTAGACAGGCCAACTAGAGGTGAGGCTATATTGGATCTGGTGCTGGGAAATGAGCCAGACCAGGTGCTAGACTTGGAAGTTGGTGTGCATTTTGGTGATAGTGACCACAATTCGGTTACGTTCACCTTAGTGATGGAAAGGGATAGGCATGAACCTCGGGCCAGTGGTTTTAGCTGGGGGAAGGGTAATTATGAGGCTATTAGGAGAGAATTAGGAAACATAGGTTGGACTAGGAGATTACAGGGACTGGGAACGTCCGACATGTGGAGTTTTTTCAAGGAGCAGCTACTGCGAGTCTGTGATAGGTATGTCCCTGTCAGGCAAGGAGGAATTGGTAGGGCTAGGGAACCGTGGTGCACCAAAAAAGTTTCTTTGTTGGTTAAAAAGAAAAAGGAGGCTTATGTTCGGATGAGACGTGAGCACTCGGGTAGTGCACTAGAAAGCTTTAGATTGGCTAAGAGGGAGTTGAAGAGCGAGCTTAGAAGGGCTAAAAGGGGACATGAGAAGACTTTGGCGGATAGGGTTAAAGAGAATCCTAAGGCGTTCTATAGGTATGTCAAGAACAGAAGGTTGGTTAGGGCAAGTTTAGGGCCAGTTATAGATGGCAGAGGGAAGTTATGTGTGGAACCGGAGGAGATTGGTGAAGCATTGAACCAATATTTCTCTTCGGTGTTCACGCAAGGGGACATGAATATAGCTGAGGAGGACACTGGGTTGCAAGGGAGTAGAATAGACAGTATTACAGTTGATAAGGAGGATGTGCAGGATATTCTGGAGGGTCTGAAAATAGATAAATCCCCTGGTCCGGATGGGATTTATCCAAGGATTCTCTGGGAGGCAAGAGAAGTGATTGCAGAGCCTCTGGCTCTGATCTTCAGGTCGTCGTTGGCCTCTGGTATAGTACCAGAAGATTGGAGGTTAGCGAATGTTGTCCCATTGTTTAAGAAGGGGAACAGAGACTTCCCTGGGAATTATAGACCGGTGAGTCTCACTTCTGTTGTCGGCAAGATGTTGGAAAAAATTATAAGGGATAGGATTTATAGTTATTTGGAGAGTAATGAATTGATAGGTGATAGTCAGCATGGTTTTGTGGCAGGTAGGTCGTGCCTTACTAACCTTATTGAGTTTTTTGAGAAAGTGACCAAGGAGGTGGATGGGGGCAAGGCAGTGGACGTGGTATATATGGATTTTAGTAAGGCGTTTGATAAGGTTCACCATGGTAGGCTTCTGCAGAAAATGCAGATGTATGGGATTGGGGGTGATCTAGGAAATTGGATCAGGAATTGGCTAGCGGATAGGAAACAGAGGGTGGTGGTTGATAGTAAATATTCATCATGGAGTGCGGTTACAAGTGGTGTACCTCAGGGATCTGTTTTGGGGCCACTGCTGTTTGTAATATTTATTAATGATCTGGATGAGGGTATAGTTGGGTGGATTAGCAAATTTGCTGATGACACCAAAGTCGGTGGTGTGGTAGACAGTGAGGAAGGGTGTCGTAGTCTGCAGGAAGACTTAGACAGGTTGCAAAGTTGGGCCGAGAGGTGGCGGATGGAGTTTAATGCGGAGAAGTGTGAGGTAATTCACTTTGGTAGGAATAACAGATGTGTTGAGTATAGGGCTAACGGGAGGACTTTGAATAGTGTGGAGGAGCAGAGGGATCTAGGTGTATGTGTGCATAGATCCCTGAAAGTTGGGAATCAAGTAGATAAGGTTGTTAAGAAGGCATATGGTGTCTTGGCGTTTATTGGTAGGGGGATTGAATTTAGGAGTCGTAGCGTTATGTTGCAACTGTACACAACTCTGGTGCGGCCGCACTTGGAGTACTGTGTGCAGTTCTGGTCCCCACATTACAGGAAGGATGTGGAGGCTTTGGAGAGGGTGCAGAGGAGGTTTACCAGGATGTTGCCTGGTATGGAGGGGAGATCCTATGAGGAGAGGCTGAGGGATTTGGGATTGTTTTCGCTGGAAAGGCGGCGGCTAAGAGGGGATCTTATTGAAACATATAAGATGATTAGAGGTTTAGATAGGGTGGATAGTGATAGCCTTTTTCCTCTGATGGAGAAATCCAGCACGAGGGGGCATGGCTTTAAATTGAGGGGGGGTAGTTATAGAACCGATGTCAGGGGTAGGTTCTTTACCCAGAGGGTGGTGAGGGATTGGAATGCCCTGCCAGCATCAGTAGTAAATGCGCCTAGTTTGGGGGCGTTTAAGAGATCCGTAGATAGGTTCATGGACGAAAAGAAATTGGTTTAGGTTGGAGGGTCACAGTTTTTTTTTTTTAACTGGTCGGTGCAACATCGTGGGCCGAAGGGCCTGTTCTGCGCTGTAATGTTCTATGTTCTATGTTCTATCTGTCATCAGCCAACAGCCCTTGGAGCTGTCCGGCATATCTTTGCCTTTTTAGCAAATGAGTAGAAGATGGGGTCGTGATCTGGGTCTCAGAGAAACTGGAACTGTGATCTTATATACATGACTTGTGACCCAATGGGCATCACTGACAAGTTTATTGGCTATCTCCAGTTGCTCTTAAGAAAGTGGTGGTGAACTGCCTTCTTGAACTGCTGCAGTTGATGTGGTGAAGCTAGTCACATACTGCTGTTGGCTGCTCCCCTTGTCCTTCTAGGTGATGGAAGATATAAGATTGTCAAAGAAGCCTTGTTGAATTACTGCAGTGCATCCTGTAGGTATTATGCACAGTAGCCATGGTGTGAAGGGAGTGAATGAGTGGATGCGCTTTCAATTGAACAGACTTCAATGCAGAAGTAAACTACTACAGAAGCTGGAGATCTGATATATAAAACAAAAAATGATGGAGATTCTCAGGAGGTCTAGAAGCATCTGTGGGATGCATCAGTGGAAACAGAGTTAACATTTCAGATCCGTGACTTTTCAGCAGGACTTGAAAAAGAACAAAGAACAAAGAACAAAGAAACTCACAGCACAGGAACAGGCCCTTTGGCCCTCCAAGCCTGCACGGACCATGCTGCCCGACTGAACTAAAACCCTCTACCCTTCTGGGGACCATATCCCTCTATTCCCATTCTATTCATGTAGTTGTCAAGACGCCTCTTAAAAGTCATTACCGTATCCGCTTCCACTACCTCCCCCAGCAACGAGTTTCAGGCACCCACCACTCTCTGTGTAAAATATCTGCCTCGTACATCTCCTTTAAACTTTGTCCCTCACACCTTAAACCTGTGCCCCCTAGTAATTGACTCTTCCACCCTGGGAAAAAGCTTCTGACTATCCACTCTGTCCATGCCTCCCATAATCTTGTAAACTCTTGTCAGGTCGCCCCTCAACCTCCGTCGTTCCAGTGAGAACAAACCAAGTTTCTCCAACCTCTCCTCATAGCTATTGCCCTCCATATCAGGCAACATCCTGGTAAATCTTTTCTGTATCCTCTCCAAAGCCTCCACATCCTTCTGGTAGTGTGGCGACCAGAATTGAACGCTATATTCCAAGTGCGGCCTAACTAAGGTTCTATAAAGCTGCAACATGACTTGCCAATTTTTAAACTCAATACCCCGGCCGATGAAGGCAAGCATGCCATATGCCTTCTTGACTACCTTCTCCACCTGCATTGCCACTTTCAAGTGACCTGTGTACCTGTACACCCAGATCCCTTTGCCTATCAATACTCTTAAGGGTTCTGCTATTTACTGTATATTTCCTATCTGTATTAGACCTTTAGTTCTGCCATTTACTGTATATTTCCTATCTGCATTGGACCTTCTAAAAAGTTGGAAATGCATTAGGTTTTGAGCAAGCGAGTGAGGGGAGGAGAGCAAAAGGGAAGTTCTGTAATAAGATGGAAAGCAGAAGAGATTGATGAGAAAGATGATGATCCAAAGCCAAAGGGGATGATAATAGGACAAGTAAAGGAACAAAAGCTGTGTCTAGATTAGGTGTGAATGGCAGCATCCTGAATAGCTGCTGTTTACCTAATGTCAATGTTCCCTGAGGCAGAATAGAGCCTTGTGTAGAGAATGGAAGACTCCAATTATGAGATGTGTTCTGCAGTATTTCAGGCATATTGAGCAGATGAGCTCATCCATTCAATGAGTGATCAAACCCATAGAAAACCATATGCGGCAATGTGCTGAGTGAATGCAGGAACATCATGCTGACATGCACAGAATGTATGCCACATTCTGTCGCATTGACTGGTCAGTAGCACCGATGGTGCAAAGATGTATGGATGGGCTGCCAGCTGTGCCCCAGCTGTTGTTCCCTTGGATGCGCATGTGTATCATGAAAAGGCTGGGGCAGACAGGGAAATGTTTGAGGGGTTCACCCCTCACAGGGCACCTTTAGCAGTCCAATCACCTACTCTAGGTTGGTCCTTATGCTGAGGTGGCAGTAGTTATAGTGCCTTTTGGACTTCCAATTTAAGGTTGCGCACAGGTGTCAGTGCCATTTCGACAACACATGACCCTTGTCCCCTGGCAACCATTCACATTGTCTCTCTGTTGGTGATTGCCTCAAGATGAAGGTGTCATGGTAACTGCCAGCAAACTGTGCACACACCTGCAGAAGACGTTAGAGGTGGCAGAAATCTGTGCCACTGAGAGTGAAGTCAAGATTATAAGAAGCTACTTGGGTACCCTTCAGTTTTTGCCCCTTTGTCAGCTTTGTACCTGTGGCATTAAAGGTTAGATTATGATGCCACAGTAATAACAGGGGTAGCATTATTCTAATTGCCACACAGTGAAACCATAAAGATTGCTGTACATAGTGATGAGGGCAGTTCTACCTGACCAGTATCATCAATAAGTAAACAATAATTTCTAAATTATTTACTATTATTATAGTTTTCATTGTAATTTCTTTAGCAAAGATGCTTGCTAAAATAAAATGCTGAACTCAAATCAATTGTAAAATTTGTTCCAGTAAGATGGGCAATTCCCTTTATGTGATTGTCAAACTTTGTTTACTACCGTTGTGTTACTCCCTCTGAATATGCATTCCCAGAAATACTCCTGGGACACCAGACCACTTCGAGTTGTAAATATGTTTCTCTCTGCCTCATTTCCAGTGTTCCTGAGTTTCAAGTCACAAACAGCACTCAGTTCCTTTTGTCTCCTTCCCATAAAGTCTCGAGGTTGGCAGTCAGTAACATTACTGCATCGCAACAGGAAACTGTTTGCACACTAAACAACTTTTCAAAACCACAGATTAGTAAAGCTTGAAGTGCAAAATATGTTGAAGGATAAGTTCTTGCCGACTGATTGCAATACCAAAATTAATATTTCAAATGTCAATATTATTTAACAGGTTTTGTTTGTTTCTTCGTGGAAGATCTTCCCTTCCCCATGTCATCTACCAACTCAGGTGGTGGATAAGTGGCTGGATCCTAATACTGGCTCTGTCAGTGACCCTGAAGAAAAACGAATGCATGAGCAGTTCAGGCTGAGTCAGATCTTTCCTGTTGGGAAGCACCTATCTTCTGCTTGGAAAACCCCTCTAATGACACAGCTGACATTGCCAATTCACATGTGAAGATTCACATACAAACTTATTAGAAATTGTAAGGATAGATTTCCTTATTGTGAACACACACAGTCAGTAAGCAATTTATTACAGTGACTTTCATTAAATTAACCATATTCTGTTGCAAAGCCTTCGACTAATAACAAGTCACCCAGAATAAGTACAGCATTTGCACCCTGTGCTTCAGGAACATAGGAAATAGAAGCAGGAGTAGACCATTCAGCCCCTCAAGTACGCTCTGCCATTCAACTAAATCATGGCTGATCTTCCTCACTGCCATTTTCCTGCACTGTCCCCACATTCCTGCATATCTTTAATATGCAGAAAGCCATTTTCAATTTTTCATTGATATACATAGTAAATTTACATACCCTCCACTCCCAGCAAGAGGACATGGTCTGAAGATGGGTGAGTGGATAGGGGTTATTTTAACCTCAGAACTGGATCAAGTGAGATGCATTCTTTTTTAAATCTCCAACAACCCCAACCCACCTCCAATATACCCATTTCTGGGTTTAATGAGGGCAGGATAGGGGGTGGGCAGCCAGTCCCAGGAAGCAGGTTGACTATTTAAATATTATAATGAGGTTGTTAGCCTCTGATTGAACACTAACCAATTTGATATCACAAGTCTCAGGAAACATAGCAGCTGCTATTTTATGACCTCATTCGGGTGAGGCTCGTAAAATCCCGCCCGAGGCCAACGGAGAATTCCGTTCCTGTGAGTCTCGCCCGCCCTGATTCCGGGGCAGGTGAGGCAATAAAATTTCGGCCAGCATCTCAAAGAAGGTAGCTTCAGGAAAAAGCTAAATGCCTTTACAGCACTGTTTGTAAGGCAAGAGGAGCAAGAGTGCTTCCCCTCAACACCCCAAAAATACCTCCTTCCCTTCTTTTGACACCACCTCTCACTGGCAATCAGACCCCACCATCCAACTACATCAGACAACTCCATTAAATTGGACCTGCCTCAGAATCTGAACCTGCCCCAGATCGGTTACAGTGCAGAAGGATGCAATTCGGCCCATCATGTCAGCACTGGCTCTCTGAATGAGCCTTTCACCTATGGTCATTCTCCTACTTCTCCCCATAAACTTGCACATTGTTACATTTCAAATAATCATCTAATTCTCTTTTAAATGCTTTGATTGAAACTGCCTCTGCCATACTCTCAGTTAGTGCATCCCAGACGTTAACCCAGTGGTTCCCAAAGTGTATGGCGCGCCACACTGGTGCGGCAAGAGAGGATGGCAAGTGTGGCGGGAAGATTCAAGGACAAGCAAAGAAACATTTAAACATGGATTAGATATTTTTCCAAAGTGATTGTTTTATACTTTCTGGATGTCCCATGATCATATTATAAAGTAGTTGCGTTCTATGTTATGAATCAAGCACTGCTGGGGGTTGGTTTTTTTTTGTTTTTGAATGTATTTCTTATCAATAAAAAATTCGGTGTGGCGCGAGCAAATTTTTATTCCAAAAGTGTAGCCCAGTGAAAAAAGTTTGGGAACCACTGCGTTAACCACTCACTTTGTGAAAAAACTTTTCCTCCTATTGCCTTTGCTTTTGTCAATTACTTTAAACCTTTGTTCTCAGTCCTTTCACGAGTGGGACAGTTTCTCCCTATCTTCTCTGTCCAGATGCCTCATGATTTTGAATGCTCTATCAAATCTCCTCTTAGTTTTCTTTTCTCCAAGGAAAGGAGTCTCAGCTTCTCCAATTTTGCTTCACAACTGAAGTTTCTTATCCCTGAACCATTCTCATAAAACTTTTCTGCACTCTCTCCAATGCTTTCATTTCCCTCCTAAAATGTGGAGCCCAGAACTATATGCAGTACTCCAGCTGAGGTCTAGCTTGTGTCTTGTACAAGTTCAACATAACCCCTTTGCTCTTAAACGCTATCCCTCTGTTAATAAAGCCTAGGATACTGTATACTTTAATAACTGCTCTCAACTTGTTCTGCCACCTTTAATGACTTATGCACATATTGACCCAGGCCCCTCTGCTCCTGCACCCGCTTTTGAATTGTGCCCTTTATTTTCTATTGTCTCTCCATATTATTCCAACCAAAATGTATCACATCACATTTCTTCTCGTTGACTTTCAGCTACCACCTATCTGCCCAGTCCACTAACTTGTCCATATCCTTTTAAAATTCTACACCTTCCTCCTTGCAGTTTACAATGCTTCCAAGCTTTGTATCACCCGCAAACTTTGAAATTGTTCCTTATACACCAAGGTCTAGATCATTAATATATTAGGAAATGCAAGGGTCCCAATTATTACCCAACCCGGGGATCTCTCACACAAATCTTACCCCAGCCCAAAAAGATCCATTAACCATTACTCTTTGCTTCCTGTCACTCAGTCAATTTTGTATCCATGTTGCTTCTGTCCCTTTTATTCCATGAGTTATAACTTGCCTCACAAGTCCACTGTGCTCCATGATAGCAAACGTTTTTTGGAAGTCCAAAAGTCTTGTATACCTTCAAAGGGTACCAGCAAATTCCTCACCCACACTTGCCCTAGCTCCAGCTTCTGTTTCTGTTGGCGACCTCCTCCAGAGTGTTTCCTGCCCAACAGCCTATCAATCTTGCTGACTCTTAGGCAGGTAAGCTGTTGAAAAATAAAAGGCAGAGACACTCAGAGGTAAAACTCAATAACATGCAAGAAACTCAGCCTTCTGGGTTTTCTAACCAAAGCTTCATCCCCTCCAAGTCTACCTACAGAATCTGTCCCTGTCAATATTGGGGCATGAGAACCAGTTCTGTAGCTTAATCACCAACTTGCAACTCTTTTAAAAATACCCCTATATTGGAGTGCAGGATCAGCAAATCCTTATTGTTAAAAATTCAGTTGTTGTCAGATCATACCATATATTGAATTAATGATCTTTAATTATATTTAATTATATTTAAATATGTAATTTAATACAGATTTTAACTTATCATCAGGTTTTATTGGGGTTGTTTTTACTAGGGTTGTTAGCCTTATCGGGCCAGTAAATCTGATGTGGCCAGTGCCATTTTGAAAGGAGTTTAAGGATGTATGAAGGACCCAAGTGGATCAGGTGGTGAGCATAGGGTGGCATGGTGGCACAGTGATTAGCACTGCTGCTTCACAGTACCATAGATCTCAGTTTAATTCTGGCCTTGGGTGACTCTCAGTGGAGTTTGCATATTCTCTCCATATCTGCGTGGGTTTCCTCTGGGTGTTCTGGTTTCCTCCCACAGTCCAAAGATGTGCAGGCTAGGTTAATTGGCCATGCTCAATTGCCCCTTAGTATCAGAGAGATTGGTGGGGTAAATACGTGTGGTTATGGGGATAGGGCTTGTGTGGGATTGTTGTCGATGCAGATTCGATGAGCCGAAAGCCATCTCTGCACTGTAGGGATTCTATAAATCATAGTCCAATCTGAAAATCAAGATCCTATGATCCTGATTACCATGTTAGATTGGAAATGGTTGGAGTGTGTGTCATGCATACTCTGATCACTTCTGCAGGTGTTAGAGATGGGAGCCAATAGAGATAAGTTTGGAATTATTTTTGTGGGGTCAACAGATGCACTCTTGCCCATGGTCTTAGAAAAATACTCTGGATTACAATCACTTTGACAACTGCTCTCATCCTCACTTTCAAATCCCTTCCTGGCCTCTTTCCACCCTCCCTCAGTGACCTCGCTCCAGTCATAAAATCTTTTAATCTGATACATTTCATTGAGTTGCTCCAGTATTAACTGCTTCACTGATGATCCCTGAGGCTTGACATCTGCATGAGGCAGAGCATTGCTTGGTCTGTCCTCAGTCCTTCTAAGGAAGACTGGCTGCAGCTGTCACTGTCTCCTGCATGTCTATGCCATGCTCACTGGCTGGCATCACCCTTTCCAATGTCATAGATGTGACAGCAGCTCCACTGGTAAAGGGTGCACTAGATTAATGTGATGGTAACTCTCCCTCTGAGATCTCAGGAGTGTCTGATACCCTTGACAGCGCCTATTTGCTTCTGAGCCTACCGGAGAGACAAGAGTGCTGCTAATAATGTGCATACTCTTGGCTGTCCATGGTCAGGAGTTACATGTGGTCATCAGGATCACATAGGGACCATTGTAAACATGGCTGGGAAGGTTTGGCGCATGCAACCATGATTCTTGTCACCCTCTCTGGGCTCAACAAGCTTCTTGTCTTTTGTGAGCAGTTGGCCTGCTGCAACAATCATTTCCTCCTCCAACTACTTTACTGGAACAATGAAGGGTGCACCTCCTCCCGTGTGTCTCTGCTCCCTAGCACTGTGATCAAGCTCCTGCAATGATGGGAATACACAGTATCATACTTGTCTCAATGCCCCAGCTATGCTGATCCTAATGTGCTACTTTAACTGGCCACAATGACATTACTTGGAGGTATTCTGAAAGTGAACTCTCAACCTTGCTACTGCAGTGAGCACCTCTAACTGATGATGGTCCTCTCGTGTGACGCTGCTCTCCATCTCATTTCACATAGTGGTCTGTTTTGGACCATTGGTGGGAATCTAAAACAAACAAAGAATGGTTGTCTTAAAAACGGAGATCATTTCTTGGGTTATGGGTCAAACTGGGCAATAATTGCTTGTAGTCCTACCTGATCCGACAGAGCTTTATATAGAAAGTGTATAAAGAAAAATGTTGAACTTCAGACTATTGACATAATTGCATGAGCAATACTAAACCCATTAACATTTAGAACAATGAAAGATGTTTTTCTAATAACATTAACATATTAATTATAATGGAGGTAATATGCGATAATGTGTTAAAAGGTTGCAGAAAACCATTTTGATTTATGGGTTGATGCACACACTTACTTCACTTAGGCTCCAATAACACGCCAGTATAACATAAAGATAATAGGAATAAATTCTTCCCCCTTTTAGTTTGTAGATTCAATAGATACGATACCCTCTTTCCTCTATTTTACTGTTAACAATAGATTCAATATCCTGTTTATGCTGTGATTAATTATATTTTAAAAAATCTCTTGCAAGTAGCAGTTGTTAGAGGAAATATTGCAAAGTAATTTCCAGAATTGTTGTCCTTGCTTATACTGTACTACACATCATTATAACTGCACTGCTTGCTCAAAGGTGCTATGTAGATTTACTTTGATCTATTTGTAACACATTGCCAAATATCTGTCCCATTTGACATTTTCGTTTCATCATTTTCAGTGACCCTGTTACGTTTTAATACCATTTGTCAAAGTTTTCATCTGGATCCACCCGATTTTGTGGCAGCAATTGGATGGGTGGGGGTTGCAGTGGGGGTGGGGCAGAAAATGGAACAAGGATCCACTACACAGGATCCCCACCCTTTCTTGTAGCTGCCACTTTTTTGTTCTAATTTCTAGCAGCCCGTGGAAGCATCTGCTCAATTTTGGACAGCCGTATGCGACTGCGGCAATAATGACATTATGGTGCCATATATCATGTATTACTCAAAGACAAAGCAGTTCAAAGGGATAAATTTGAGCATTAACATCTATATTTTAAAATGGCATTGCGCTTATTTATTTTTAATTTTCTTGGTTTTTCACTTTGTCATTTACCTGCGAATTTGCTGAGGTGCTGAAATCCTTTCCTCCTTATCAGACAGGAAACAAAGTTGCAATAGTTGGGAATCCCCTTCCAGCTTTGCTCCTTGGAAGATAGTTAACTAGAGCAATTAAAAGGAAACCTGGCTGTTGAGGTTGCACTTCAGGCAAATGGCATCCACCTACCAATAACTCATCATAGAAATCATAGAAATCATAGAAACCCTACAGTGCAGAAGGAGGCCATTCGGCCCATCGAGTCTGCACCGACCACAATCCCACCCAGGCCCTATCCCCACATGTTTACCCACTAATCCCTCTAACCTACGCATCTCAGGACTCTAAGGGGCAATTTTTAGCCTGGCCAATCAACCTAACCCGCACATCTTTGGAGCCTCAAATGTATAGGAAAACACACTCTATCCTGCATCTGATATGAAAGCAGCAGTATTGTTATGGACAGAGGAGCGATGTGGGACCATTTTCCTCTTTTCCTACCCCTTGACCGACAGCAGCAAACTGTATTCCAGCAAATAAATGTTTTAATTCCTTGAGTGCTGGGACTTTTATGGATTATTTTTCACAACACCCCGAAATGCTGGGCTAAATTTTGCGGAGGTGAGTGGGGGGGTTGTGTTTACTCACATATTGTTCACACCCCACCCCGCCCAAGGAAGAAGTCAGTCCCAGATCGACCAATTCTAAACAAAATCGCCCCACAGCCATACGCATTCTGGGCAACCTTAATGAGGTGAGGGTTGGACTTCTGCCCCTCAGTGGGAGGAGATCCCACCCTTGAGAGCTGCCAACCAATTTGATGCACAGTGTGGCCCCTAAAGGAGGTAATCCCCTTACTTACTCCCTTTCACCAGATTGGGGGCCTTAAGTGGGCAATAATTAACAACTTAAGGGCCCAAATAGGCCTAAGTGGAGGCAGTCGTATCATCCCCTTTATTATGGAGACAGGATCAAGAGTGGGTGAGAAAGTGGTGTGTTAGCCAACTGACATATTTCAATGCCACTCCTCACCAAAAACATGCCCTGCAGTGGGCAAAAAAATCCAGCCCATATTTACAGTAAAAACTCACTCCTTATGCACACAAGAAAATATGTTTTCTAAAGATGTAACATGCACTTAGACTATTCTAAGGATCAAAAATGTCCCTTTTATTGTCAATCCTCACGATGGTAATTGAAACATCATGGGCCTGAAGAATTTTCTTTTGGTTCACTCAGGACAATGGAGATTGAAAGTTTCTGGCTTTTTCAATAGAAGATGTGATTGAGCTTCTGTAGTGAAGATATATTTCTGAAGGTGAAACCAATTAGCCCCACTTCTCTGGCTGTGGATGAGTTTTCCAGACAAGGTTATTTTCCCTCGGTGAGATGGTCACCCTTTGAGGCCCTTTTCCAGACTGTCTGCTCTGGGCTGCTCGTGAAATTATAAGATATTTGTTTTCTCAAGTCAGTTTCCCTCATATGACCACAGAATCAATGCTCTAATTATCCACACAAATGATTTGCCATCATCATCCAATAGGGAATGAATGAAAGCTATTTACAACCTCTTGTGATAAGGTCCTTTCCTTCACACCCATCTTTGTTGGATTGCAAGTTTGAATATACTGGCTAGGATCTTACAACCTCGCTTGTCCCAAAACCATAAACCCCTCCCAACATCAACGGACCTTTCCATGGTCTGCCCCTTGCCCACTCCAATTCCTGTGGCAGAGGGCGGTAAAATTCTGGCCACCAAGTTTAAGGTGATCATTGTATTTCAGTTTCTGTAAACATCCAGATAATAGTAACTACTAACTCCACAAGCAATCTGTTGCAGTCTGATGTTTCCTCAATGGAAGGGCTCCCCAAAAGCTCATTTACATTTTAATTACTTTTGAGAGACATGTAAAGGCACACGTTAGTATACAGCAACCAGTAAAAGGTAGTCTGCCCCCACACAACACCAGCCTGCTCCCCCACCAATCCCCAGAAGGTCCATTTAGTCAAGGTAAATTGTCCATGCTGCTTTTTAAAAGTAACAATGTCCATGTTTTCCAAAGGAAACTGTAATAGATTTGCAAAATTTGCTGCAAGCACATTGCAGAGCACCTTCATCATACTCACTGTCCGGCCATTAGTATTATGGGAATAAATTCCCTTAAACTTTATACCATGAAATATGCCAAACTGGAGCCATCAGTAGTATAAGTTCAGCTATGTTCACAGATACTTTGAGCAAGTGATGGATGCATTTTTCTTTGGAACTGGTAATTTCATCCAATTCTCCAGCTTGACAATAAACTTCAAGTTTCAGGGGTCATTGCATTCACATAAACATATACATGAAATTTTATGAACAGCAAAAGATATCACTTACTCAATATGCAACTTATTAATGACCAATAGAATATTATTCAAGTGAATGCTCACTTCCTTGGGAGCTACTTTCAATATAGTAGACCCTGAAGGACAATTCCCTGTGTGAATCATTGGTGACTTAGATTATCCTCTACAGACTTTTGTTTTTATTCATTAAAGGATGTGAGCATCGCTGGCAAGGTCAGAATATATTGTCCATCCGTAATTGCCCTTGAGAAGCTGATTGTGACTATCTTCTTGAATTGCTACAGTCCGTGTGGTGTAGATACACCCACTGTGCTATTAGGCAGAGTGTTCCAGGATGTTGGCCAAGTGTCAATAAAGGAATGGTGAGCTATTTCAGGATGGTGTTTGACTAGGATGGCAACTTGCAGGTGTTGGTGTTCCCATGCATCTGCTACCTGTTCTTTTCAGCTTTAACAGTCTTAAGTTTGGAAGGTGCTGTCAAAGAAACATTGGTGAGTTGCTGCAGTGCCTCCTTTAGATAGTACACACACAACTATTGTGTGCTACTGGTGGAGGAAATTAACATTTTGCTGGATGGGGTGCCATAGTAGGCTGCTTTGTTCTGGATGGTGTCAGCTACTTGAATGTTGTTGGAGCTGGGGAATATCCCATCATGCTCCTGATTCATACCTTGTAGATGGTGGGAGGGTTTTAGGGAATCAGGAGGTCTTACTGCAGAATGCCTGGCCCCTGAGCTGCTCTTGTAGCCACAGTATTTATGTGGCTGGTCCAGTTAAGTTTTTAGTCAATGGTAACTGCCAGGATGTTGGGGGATTCAACAATGATAATGCTGTTGGTGGTTAAGAGGAGGTTGTTAGATCCTTCCTGACTGGAGATTGTCATAAACAAGAACTTATCAGTTCAAGTATGGATATTGTTCCGTTCCTGCTGTTGATTTATTGGAGCTGCAACCTTTATTTCCCAGAATCCAGACTATAGTCCTTGGACTGAATCACCAAGCTGAACGCGAGAGCTACTGTTCTCGTATAGCCATCTCCTGAACCTGCCCCAACTCTATCACCCAAGCCAAAGAATTAGGAACTACAATTGTTGCGAGTCCTGGAGTTCAGGTTTGAATGTGGCAGAAGGGTCAAGGATTTTTGGCCCTTAAGTCTGTAAGGACAGGACTGCCAATGATTTTCCATTCACTAATTTCAATGCTTGGAAAATCATAGGCAATATGTCTGCAATTTCTTGACATATATATATTAATAAACTATAAAATAATTTAGTTCAGCAAATGCTATTGTGTTAAGATCATACTGAAGGAGTCTATTGGTTAGGTTTGCATTGACCTATCATGCTTTTTACGCTTTTTGAAGTTGGATTTCTGCAGGGAGTCTCCAATTGTCCTTCATAACTTTGTTGGAACGCCTTGGAGAAATGTCATAGGCATCAACTATCTTCTCTCCCCACATCAAGGGAGTACATTAGGAAGTTGGAGTGGGTGCATTCCCAGCTCTTCAAAGGCCTCGACAGAACTCATGCCAGTTGAGACCTGGCATAAGCCCCAACGAGGCCTTCAGTAATCAAGTTGTGATGGCAGAGATTACCTTTCCTTGTTGGAGTAGGTCCAGTCGGAACTGATGGCTTTCTTCAGCTTATTTAGCCTATGGAAAGACTGCTCCAATGAAGTAAAGTGGATTGACTCGGTTGGGGGGTGGGAGACGGGGGGGGAGGGGGGGAGGGCGGGGTGTGGGTTGGGGGGGCATCATGAACATATTCTTACAGGCACTGCATAATGTTTGAGATAAAACCATCCCTTCAGTCTCAAAAATAGTTCAGAAGGGAGAGATTTTTAAAAATTCTTTTTCTATTAAAAGGATGTGACTTACTAAATGAGAATGCATTCTCAGAGGTGTTGGCGATCACAGGTTCTGCCTCTCAGGTGTTACCAAATTTATCATGTGAAAAGTACAAATATTTATATATATCTTAATCAATGATTTTCCTGTACACATTTCCACCTCTATATTTTGACTTCCTGTTGTCACATTTATTTTCACCATCAGCTTTTCTCCTTATAAATTCCTATGTCCACATTGCTAATGGGGCTCAATGAGGTAAACTCTAATGGTTCACCTTCACCACCATCATCTCACAAATGGCTCAAAATGTTTTTCAAACATTTTGCTAATCACTCTTCTTTTCAGTAACTAAACCTTCTCATGTTCAAAGTAAAGGTTTCAACAAGCAAGTCACTCAGTTCAAGAGCAATCAGGCATGAGCAATAAATGTTGGCCCAGCCAGTGGCACCCCCATCCAATGAATGAATGAACAAAAAACACAAAGGATTGTTGTCTGGTATAACAGAGTGCTAGGACATTTATCATGGAATTCCTAAAGTGCTGAAGGAGGCCAGTCGGCCCATCGAACCTGCACCGACTCTCCGACAACAATTCCACCCAGGCCCTATCACTGTAACAATATGTATTTACCCCATTAATCCCCCTAACCTACACATCTTGGAGCAATTTGCATGGCCAATCAATCTAACCCACACATCTTTGGACTGTGAGAGGAAACCGGAGCATCCGGAGGAAACGCACGCAGCCACGCGGAGAACGTGCAGACTCCGCACAAACAATCACCCAAGGCCAGAATTGAACCTGGGTCGGTGGCACTGTGAGGCAGCAGTGCTAACCACTTGGCCACCGTGCCACCCACAGAGGGCACCAGCTGTAGTGGAATTTGAACCCGTGCGCCAAGAGCCTGGGCCTCTGAATTACAAGCCCAGTTACTATATCACCACTTCCCCCTAAAGTTATTAATGTTTCAGTTTGGTATTAATTTCCTGTGCATTAACATTCAAACTACTAGATCTACATTTTTTTTGGAAGATTAACTCATTCTTTTCTCCCATTTTTATCTTTATTTAAAAGCATTTTTGACTCTTCTATCTGTCTCTTTCTTTCCCTTTCTCCTCTGATGTATGTTCTCACTATTTCAGACAAAGAACATGTTTATATAATGTCAAGTCATGACATCGGGAAGCATGCGCAAAGGTAAGAGTTTTAATATTGCACAAATATACATTGAGGGGCAAAATGAAAAAGTGTACATGAAAACGAACATCAAGAAACAAGAACCAAAACGAGAGAAAAGCAAGGAACATGAATTTCCAAAGAAAATGGAAGAAATAAAACAGCTTGAGAAAAGGAAAAGAAAAATGTAAAACAATATAGGGGCAGCAAAGGAAGTGAAGCAAGTAAAGGTTGGGGAGGGGGGGCAACACAAAAGGAAATGAAGATATACATGAAAATAAAACAGTAAAATATAAGAAAGAACAAAGTGGAGGGGAAGGAATGAAAACTGCAAAAGAAAAATTGCTAAAAGGAGAAATCTAAAAAACAAACACCGCATATTAGATATTCAATAAAAACAAACATCACTTCTTCTTCCTCACTAGCAAAGGTTAGAAGTTACGACGTGGTACATTTCTTTGGCACTATAGAGTGAAACATACATTATCTGTCATTACTGACTAAACTTCAAAGGTTTGCTCCTGTTTCCATCCTGTCACTGTGTTCTTATATTTGAAATATTGGGCAGCAGCCCTTTGTGCTGGTTATTCAGGGCTCGCTCACCTTTTAGGAATGCAACACAGAAAGACGTTTGCAGCTAAAAGCTGACTTCTTGATCTGTGGGAACAGTACATTTCGGCAATTAGACTCTCATAACATCATTGAGTACAGTACAGTGTATGCTGGTTAATGACTGGATGCTTCATGGGAACATCCTTTTAAGTGGAACATGTGCTCTGGCAAAAGTTGTTTCCCTACAGATTCTATGGGTTGAGTTTTCACCGAGTTGGGATGATTTGGGATCCTTTTGAAAATGGTGAGCGGGTCCCGATTCCAGGATTCCTGACCTCATTCCCACACTTTCTAATATTCAGGAGTGCCTTTAAAGGGTACTGCAGGTTTGCCCTATCAAAAGCTCACATGTAGCTCTCCCAACCTCCATAGCCGACTCCATTACAGTGAAAGGCATGTCTTACTGCATTAATTGTGAAGCCAGGCAAGGTTTTTAAAGAACATTATTTACAGTCCCTCAGAGGAGTCATCAACTTTAGTCTGCATGAGGGGACCTTTTAAAAGTTGAATTCAAAAGGGTCTGCTCATTCCCCCTATGCCAAGTTAAAGCCTCACCCACCCACCCACGCCCCCATGGCCATTCATGCCCCTAATGCCAAACTATGCCCCTCTACCCACTCCGTTTGGCCCTTCATGTACACTATGCCAAGCCATGGCACTCCTATGCCCATTGATCCACTATAAATAGTGGAAAGTACTGAACGAATGGGTGACATTTTTCAAAACTTTTTTTACATATAAAAAAGTAATTTCACTCCAAGGCAATAAAAGTGCCAATCATCCAAACCCTTTAAAGTATCACAAACAGAAACTACTGGGGCGGTTCTCCAAAAAGTGCTGAATTGGTGGGAAAACTGTTCTTGATCACGATTGTTTTTCTCAGTTCAGCTTCACACTCGAATCTCCACATTCTGTGCACTGCAGAGGTCACAATCGGGAATCATTAAAAACCCAGGGGAGCGGGGCCTATTCGTGCTTGAGTTTGACAGTTCTGGAACTCTGCACATGCGCAGTGGCCCCGATCTGTCAGTCTCCCCATATACTGGCTCGCTCGATCACTGGCCAGCCCAGGACCCCCGCAGTGCTGCCCCTCCAGCAACCCCCCCCCCCACCCACCCCCCCCCCCCCCCCTCCCCCCCACCCACCACCCCCCCCCCCCGCCACGACCCGATCGCAGCCCCCAGAACAATTCCCGGGCCAGCCCTGACCGCCACACCCCCACCACCCTGGAGTGCCCCGATGTCCAGTCCACCCCTCCCAGCAGTGGCGAACCCCCCACCCCCCTCACCATGGCAGACCCCCCCTGCTGACTCACCCCCCCCCTGGGGTCAGACCCCACCGGGAGGCAGGCCCCACACCCAGCAGACCACCACCCCCCCCAGCCCGCCCCCACTGCTGCGCTTCCTCCAGCCCAGACTGATCCCAATGCAGAGTGGCAGCGGGACCCTTCACTCCAACCGATCACCCCCTAGACCCCACCCACAATTGCCCCACCCCATTGGCACTGCCCGATACCCGCTGTGTAGTGCCAAGGTGCCCCCTGGGTGTGGGCACTTTGCCCCTTGGGCAGTGCGGGGGGCATATGCTGGGACTGCCAGGGTGCCCATGCCCAGAGGGCATCACCTCCCTGCCGCCCGACCCCCAGGGGGGCCCTGATTGCTTCTCCCTTCATTCCGGCAGGGTCTCACGCTAGTTCCATGAACATGGGGAGCTACTCTAAACCCCGCCGGAATGAAGTACTCCTGGCGGGGTGGGAGATGTTTTCAGGCAAGTTCTGTGCCGGGCCCGGTAATCACATACAAAATATATTTAAAATACATTTTAAAAATATTCAAATTACTTACCTCTCTTCCTGCCGGTTTCCAGTGCGGTCTCGACTGCGACTGTTCTCCGGCTCCGGGAGATGCGCATGCATTCCCGGCGCATGCGCAAATCCCGGAAAAAGGCCAACATGCAATTCCCTTGACCGGACTCGCCAGAAAAGTTGGGGGTCGCGATGGGAGAATCGGGCCCTATAAATCCTTGAAACCATTAACCTTGTCTAAATAAACATTGTGTAACTGACAGCAGAAATCAGAGATGCAGCTGTCAATCAAGCAATGTTTTCCCTGGGGTGCAGCTCTTTCCACAAGGGCAATGGTTGGCTGGGCTCTCAGCCAAGTGCATATAATGAGAAATTATGCACAAATCTTTTTTAATGCATTTTTTAAAACACATCCTACCGTCATTATAGGGGGCATTGATTCTACACAGTGTATAGTGGATTAATGAGCACTGAAGTCACATAGCTTCACATAGGGAGCATAAGCAGTCATGGGGGTTGTAGATGGGCATAGTTTGGCCTTGGGGAGACAAGGAACCATGGGGCTGGCTGTGGGGCATGAAGTGGCATGGGTGGGACATGGGGAATGTGCGTGGGGGGTGGCGGTAGGAGTGTGAGGGTTGAAGGCTGGATTTTTTTTAACTGGGACAGAGTCCTACAGCACTGAGGTGGGTCTTTAAAACAGCATGTTTTGGCACCCACAGCCCCTGTGGCAGCCTCTGATCTCTTTCCCAGGTTAGCATTCCCAACTCCAGTCTGCACTTACCCCCAGTAATGAAGATCCCACCCTTGCAGCACTTTCTCCCAAGGCAGGTGGACTGAGCCAAAGATTTTCCTGACTCCCATCACCCACCTCGGTGACGAAAATTCCGGCTTACAAATTTGTCTAAAAGCTTTAGACAAGGAGCCGCTTCTTTAATAATTTCCTAACTGGTGATTTATTTTCTGCATTGAATCAATCCATGTTATTAATGAAGTAGTGTAACTATTTTGAGGTGGCTACTGAGATGTTCTCGGAGAAGATACCGTTAATTGGACTGTGTAGATTGTGCATAGTTTGTGTTTCTCAGTAAAGTAAAAAACACAGTAACACAACAAGACCATGGGTGTGTGGGATTCCTGGGATTACACCCCCCCCCCCCCACCCCCGCCCCACCCCACCTCAGCGCATCTCACAGAGGTGGAGGCAGCCTGCAATTGGCTGGCAGCAGGACCCTCTGATCCTGTCAGTGAAGTTCCTGTTTTATGCACTTCCCTGCTGCCGGGAAACCCATGATGGGTGTTGACCATCGATGAGACTAGACTATCCCGCCAGTGATAATGGTCAGAAAATTTCAGCCCATACCTTATGATATAAGAGATTGGAACCAAATAAGCATTGATGAAACCAGTAGACAAGAATCCACAATGTCAAACTGCTTCTTAACAACTCTCTCAGCTCTGTCTTCTGCATTACAAAAGTAACCACACTTCAAAAGTACTTCATTGGATGAAAAGTGGTTTGGGACATCTTGTGGTTGTGAAAGGCACGATATAAATGCAAGTTCTTTAATGTTTTTCTAAGTGGTCTAGGATACGGCAGAATGGAAATATTAACAATGCACATTGAAGGTTGCTCCTGTCAGACAAGCGTAGATTTTTCTGGTGCTTTTAACCTTTGCCAACAGCTTACATCTGGTTTTATAATTGTCACTCATTGCTGGAGCAGAACTTTCCATGCAGAACTGTCAACCGTTTCCCTGAAGCCACTGTAAGTACCACCCACCGAACTGCTCTTGAATACTTTTGAATGTTTAATGCTAGAACAATCCGGGCCAGAGGTTGAGTTTATATTTTGCAATTATTATGGTCTTAAAGGCTTGTTACTAAGTTGAAATGTCTATGTGAATGTAACAATAGCTGTAACGCATTGTACAAATAGCATGTTAAAGGAAATGAATACTCTAATGAATTGTAACTCAATTGTGAAAGTTCCCTATTCATTTATCAGTGTCTGCCAGTCACCCCTGTTGCTGCTCTTTTCTTGTTTGACAGACGTCGAATATAAGGAGAAATTTAAGCAAAAGAAGGCACTTTCTTTCTTTTCCTTCATATTTTCAGATTACCAACGCTATCATCTAGTCCATGCGGAATTTTTTTATCCCAAGGCAGGGGTGAGCTGTAGTGTCCTCCTGTGCAGATTGTCCACTGGACCATCATCCTGACCCAACTTTGACCTTGACCCATCTTCATAGCATGGGATCATTGATCTTACAGGATCAAAATCCGATGCCATCTTCCAACTCCAGCCTAAAACAGTTTTGTACAAGATTAACCTTACCTCCCTGCTTTGTATTCCATTGCTTTAACCCTTAGCCACAGGTTCTGTCAGGTTAATGACACACCAAGGGCCCTTCTTCCTCTATTCAATTTAATGATTTGATATTTAAGATATAAATTCTTCTTTGTGTCATCCCTGGCTCAGTTGGTCGTATTCTTGCCTCTGACTCACAAGGTTCAGGGTTCAAGTCCAATTCCTGGTCTTAAATACAGAAAAAATGCTAACTGAGGGAGTGCCGTACTGTCAGGGGTGCCATTTTGTGTATGCGATGTAAAACTGAAACCCCATCAACCTTCCTTGGGTCGACGTTAAAGATCCTACAGCATTCTTTTGAAGAAGAGCATGGGATATTTATCCGTCAATCAACCTCACAAAAAGGCAGATTATCTGGACATTATTACATCGTTGTTTGTGGGATCTTGCTGTACACACATTGGTGTGCTATTTCCTACATTACAACAGTGAAGACACTTCAAAAGAACTTCATTGGCTATAAAGAACTTTGAGACACCCAGTGATCATGTTTCGTGCTGTATAAATGGAATTCTTTCTTAGTTGTTTCTATTCTATTATTACTAATGCAATGTCACATGTACTCTAGCATTTCCAACGCTCCCAGGTTGCCAGAAAATCTCTAGGAATGTGGCATGAACCTACAGGGTACTCCTGCAAGCGCCCCAGCAGAACTGCACCCTTACAATTTCTCACTGCTGCAGCCGCTGCCCTGCTCCACCACGTCACCAACTTTCACTGGGAGAGCTGGGCCTGAATGGGGCTGACCAGCAATAGCACCAGCTAACGGAGCTTCCCAGAGTTGAGTGGGGTAGAGTGAGAGGGAGAGAGAGAGAGAGGATGGTGAGGAACAGTGTTGTTTGGAAGAGGGCAAATAGGGACTATGGGTCATGGCTCTGCAGGGAACAGATGACCAGACTGGGGTTTGGGTGAGGGGAGTTTCAGTGGACTTTCAGTGTTTCAGTTTCAGACAAAGCTCGGCACAACATCGAGGGCCGAAGGGCCTGTACTGTGCTGTACCGTTCTATGTTCTATGTTCTATGTACTGAGGCATGGGCAGGGGCAGTGACAGTGAACTGGAATGGTATTTGCTACCAAATAAACCTGTTGGACTTTAACCTGGCGTTGTTAAAACTCTTACAGTGAACTGGAGACCAGGGGAGGGAGTGACAGGAATGTAGTTGAAGGAATGATTGAGTGAGGGAGATTGATGAAAGAGGTCAAAGAATGGGGCTCTGAAGAAACAGATACCAGAGTTTTACCACCTCACCTGCCCAAGGCTCGTAAGATCCCGCCCAAGGCCAACGGAGAATGCTGTTCTGCAAGCCTCACCCGCTGCGATTCTGGGGCGGACAAGGCGGTAAAATTCCTGCCAGAGAGACTGGAATGAGGGACTGGCAGATTGGGATTCACAGTCAGAAGTTTAACAACACCAGGTTAAAGTCCAACAGGTTTATTTGGTAGCAAAAGCCACACAAGCTTTCGGAGCTCCAAGCCCCTTCTTCAGGTGAGTGGGAATTCTGTTCACAAACAGAGCATATAAAGACACAAACTCAATTTACATGAATAATGGTTGGAATGCGAATACTTACAACTAATCAAGTCTTTAAGAAACAAAACAACGTGAGTTTTGCGTGAGATTGGGATTCAGGCAGAGGAACAGAGAGAGAGAAGAGAATAAGGTGGGGTGTGTTCAGAGACCAGTCTTTTGTAGAGCCAGGATAACTGAAAGGAGCAGCGCTGAGGTAGGAGCAACTGGTAAAGTCTTTCGAGGAAAACAGTGAAAGATTATTTCCACTGATGGGTGAAAGAGGGCCAAGGTGATTGAGACTCAGGAGCTTCACTGGAAGAACCAAAACAGAAGAAGGGTTTGCCGTGAGAACAGTTAGACATTGAAGTTGCAACAAAAGCATATTTTCTAAATGAATGGAATAAGTATTTTAAAAGGAGGAATATACAAGGATCTGGGGTGGGGAAGGATATGGGAGCACCAGCGCTCTCGTAGGCAAAGTGGGCTGCATGGCCTTCTCTTCTGCTGTAATTTCTATTCTTTGATGAAAGATTCTCCTTTATTGAGTCCAGGAGGAAGTGGTTTATAAATGTTAATGCTGAATTTAAGATGATGTACTCTATGAAAAATGCCCCAACACTGAGCCCAATTGTAAGAGCTTTCAGTTTGGTTCAGATCAGTCCGTGCTGGTCAATTTTGACAAGTGAAGTCTAAGCACAAAGCTGCTCTGAGCAAGACTTTCATTCCAAACCAAAGTCCATGGCGGAATTTTACGGCCCCCCCCGCCGGTGAAATTTTTCAGTCCTCCCAAAGTGAATGGACTTTCGAATGGCTGCCGCATTTTCTGGCTCCGCCCCCACTGCGACGGGGTCATAAAATTCCACCCCAAGGAGATTAGGAAGGAGATCAGGCCTGTTAAAAGTGGTATTGAATGGGGAGGCTGGGCACACCTATTATAATGCAGAAGGATTTTGTCTAATTATAGGGTGAATATCAGCAGCTTACAAGATAGCTGGTAGTTACTGGTAGGAGATTACACCTATTACCACCAATTCCATGTAGATTGTCAGTGAGTCATTGGTGTTAATTATGAAGGGAATCTGAGTGTTAACAGTATTACTATAAACTATAGGTGCGAGTTTCAATAAGCTGTTACTGGTTACTGTTGGAATCCAAGTTCCTCCTATCTCTAGTTCCTCCCTATGAATCCTTCCCCTATCTTCGGTTCCCTTCTTTGCTGCCTCCTCACTGTGTCATTCTGCTTCTCAAAAATTATTTCACAACAACCACTGGCCTGAAACCACAAGCAAAGATACTGAACCACAGGAACTCCAATAAGGTAATTGTAACAACGTTCAGACATCAGATAGTCAGAATATTGTGTGCTAAACCTTTGAGGAATTGCTCCAATCAAAGTTACCAACCCTAATGTCCAAAGATGTGCGGGTTAGGTTGATTGGCCATGCTAAAAAATTGCCCTTTAGTGTCCTGGGATGCGTGGATTAGCGGGTAAAATATGTAGGGATATGGGGGTAGGGCCTGGGTGGGATTGTGGTCGGTGCAGACTCGATGGGCCGAATGGCCTCTTTCTGTACTGTAGGGTTTCTATGATTCTATGATGAATGTATACAGAAATGCTCTTCGACATCTTAAATCAGAATCAGATTGTTTTGACTTAAGATTCAATTTTTAATTTACCCTTATGGTTCTGAATCTCTGGGGGATATTCAAACATTCTTCCAGCAGCAAAATAGTGCAGATGCTGGAAATCGGAAATGCTGGAAATATTCAGCAAGTCTGGCAATAATCGTGGAGAGAGATAGAGGGTGGGATTCTCTGGCCACATGCGCCCCAAGACCAGAAATTCCCACCCGAGATAGACAGACCTTTAAATGGTCTGCCAAATTTTCTGGCTACGATTCCCACAGTGGGTGAGACGGAAGAGTTTCAGCCAGAGTTAACTTTTCAGGCTGATGACATTTCATCAGAACTGGGAAAAGTTAGAGATGTACAGGTTTTAAGTATGTGAGGAAAGAGGGTGGGAAGTACAAAAGGGAAGATCCGCAATAGGGTTGACATGAGAGATTGAGTGACAAAAATATTCAGAGTGTGAACTCTTCGGGCAGGATATTTTGCCCTGCCCACCGCCCGGATCATCCAATCCTGCTGAAAGTCAATGGACTTTTGGCTGGCCCATACCACGTTGCCCACAGCAGTCCTGCCGTGGCGGGGTTGAGAATTCCTGGCCAAAGAATGTGGTAGTGAGACAAGTAAAGAAACAAAAGATTGGTCGAGATGAGGAGAAGTTGGCAGAATGATGAACAGCTATTGTCTGAAATCAGAACAAAAGTGAAAAAAAACCAACAAAGGAAAAAGAAACAAAAGGGAGGCAGGGTTTACGGTCTGCAATTATTGAACTCAATGTTGAGTACAGAAGATAAATTATTTCTCTGAAAGATAAGGTGCTGCATCGGGAGTTTAAATTGAGTTTCATGGAATAGTTTAGAAAGTCGAGGACAGAGAGGTCAGAAAGGGAGCAAGGTGGAGAATTAAAATAACAGACCAATGGAAGCTTTAGGTCATGCCTGCAGACATAGAAACATAGAAATTAGAAGCAGGAGTAGGCCATTCGGCCCTTCAAGCCTTCTCTGCCATTCATTTTCATCATGGCTGATAATCTAATTCAATATCCTGATCCCCCTTCCTCCCATATCCCTTGATCCCTTTAGTCCCAAGAGCTATATCTAATTTCTCCTTGAAATCAGACACTTTCCTGAAAACTCTTCCCCGACAAGGTGTGCTTTTTCTCCCCCAATTAACCCAGTGCAGAGATCTCGTCCTTTTAACAGTTGGAATTATAAGACTTCAGTCATCATTCAAAACATTAAGAGGAAGAGATCTAAGGAGGAGAGGGAAATACAGAATGGTTACAGGTCTCAATTACTGCCTCAATGTCTTGAGGCCACCCAAACAATATAAAAGCATAATTTTTAACAACCAGCCCTGGGATGTGAATGCTGGATACTTACAATGAAATCAAGATTTTAGTCATTTGAATTGATGTACAATGATTATTCTCACAGTTAAAACAAAATAGCAGATAAATTATCACTGTAAAAAAGGTTATCGACAATATTATTTTCACATGTCTAAATTAATACCCCAATGAAATATAAGAAAAATCAATTTGAATTGTTTATTTTTTAATCAAATTATGAGAAATAAATCTACACCAAAGTATTTTACTCTGCAAGAGTCACGTGGTTAAGCATGGAATTCCCAAGAAAGTAAGAAATGTTTTCCTTTCCCAACCATCAGACATTATGTGGAGACCTATTGGTTGCCAATGTGACAGAATGAGCCTGAAAGCCGGACAGTTTGTATTGCAGCCATGAGGACAGGAAGTATTCTGAATTTCTGTTGCTGTAGTTGGCCTCAGATAATACTATTGTATAACCAGGCTGAGTGACCTCTCCCACCATCTAGAGTATAGAGCCTGGCGTCTGACTCCTTGGCTGCTTTCCAGCTTTAAGCTCTCTTGCACAAGGTGTGTCCACTTCATACAGTCCCATACACTTAGTGTAGGCCACACCTCACCTTGCAGAGGAAATCTGGCCACAACTCCAGACTTCATGACTTTTTGTTTAAATATGGGCAGCAACATTTTATTCACACTGAATTCAGGGGGAGCTATTTTAAACTCCTCAGCAATAAAATAGTTGATGACAGGATTATTGTAGGCGTCCTATTATCAGTATGGTTTAATGCTAACAAAATTCTATTTTCTTTACTAATGATACTTTTCACTATTTTATGAGCTATTCATTTAAATTGTTCTTACAAATTGGGCAGTTGTATAATCTTTATTCAATATGTACCATTTCTTTATTTCAATAAATAATGGGCCCGATTCTCCAACCTCCTCACGCGGCCAGCAGGAAACCTGTTGCCCTGATGAATGGGGCGTTGGCCAAAAATCAGGATTCCCAACTCTCAGATTCAGACGCCCCACCGACCCAATCAGATTCTCACCTAGGGAAGGCAGCAACCCAATAGTTATGCAATCCCCCTAATTTGAATGTCATTAGCAGGTTTGACAGGACATTCAGCAACCCCTACCGTTCGCCTGGCCCGCTAGTGGGAATGGCACCGGGTGGGCTTTACAGTTGCTACCCACAAGTGAGGACATGTGTGCTGGACCACGAGGGTCCAAGGGAGCACCACCAATGCTCCCTCATCCCCCATCAGTCAAATCACAGGTCACTCCCCCCACAAACCATGCAGGCATGAGGGTGACCCAACCTGACCCCCTCAGCCCCCTTCCCACTCAGATCACTCACAGCCACCCCTCAGACCCTCCACTCATCCCCCCTTCAGGCCATGCACCTTGGCAGTGCCAGAAGTGCACTACCCCCTGGCACCCATACCGTGGCCTGGCATCGTGGACCTTGAGGTGGCTGAAGATGGTAGGTCCAGAGGCCATTTGCCCCTCTGCTGCTGTCAGGTTGCAGAGGAATTGTCCCTCAAGGGTCCTGGAGTTTGGATGGGCTCAGGCTGGGGGCAAGAGGATGACCTCACCACTCTCCGTTGGGAGGGGGTGTCATGGCTGGACTGTCCCTTCTAGCCAGGGCAGACCTGAAGATCCCCCCTGGCATGGTGATTTCAGGCAGCCCTGCGATCAATATCTGCATTCCTGCCTGTCAGCTGTGAAAATTCTAAAGTGGCCGGGTCACTTTAATCTCCATGCCCTCCAGTCACCTGGTAGGTTTTTAAATCATTGCAGCACTCTATTGTGCAGCAGAGATTTTCCTTTCTCTCTGTCAGAAACTGCAGGTGAGAACAGACCCCTTTGAAGTCCTCTGACAGAAAGCCAATTTCACCTGGGGGGGGCGGGGGCGAGGGAATTTCCATTCTGCAGAGCTGTACACTCATCCCAAATGTATGCACACAGCTTTGGTTTGAAGTTTCTGAGGCTTCCTGAATTCTTTGATAACTTCTCCATTCTAATGGAACCCTTTGATCTCAAACAAGGTGTAGTGCTTTGAGAAAGATTCCATTGACAGCTCAATGGAGCTTAAGAGTGTGATAGAATACTTTCCACTTGCTTGGATGAGTGCTGCTGTGAGGACACAAGATGCTCGATGTGCATCTCCATGTGAAACTGCACCTGAAGTATTGCATGCAGTTTTAGTCTCCTTATTTAAGGAAGGATATACTTGCCAGAGATTAAGTGCAATGGAGGTTGACAAGACTAATCCCAGGGCTGGTATGATCATCCTATGAGGAAAGATTAAGAGACTGGGCCTATCCTCTAGAATTTCAAAGAATAAAAGGTGATATCATTGAAATTTACAACATTCGTACAAGGTAGATGTGGAGAGAATGTTTCCCCTGGCTGCTGAGTCTAGACAGTAAGAAGTTTAACAACACCAGGTTAAAGTCCAACAGCTCATCATTAATTTGTGCAATTGTGGGGATAATACCAGAGGTTTAATTTGGGGTGAATCCAAGTCCTTTGGTTCTGGTATATATACCAAACACATCACAAATTAATTGGCTTAAAAATGATCATAACAAAGTTCTGTCCCAGTATTTCTCTGCAAAATTGTAGTGGGTGGGATGGAAAATTTGGCGGATCGCTTAAAGGTCTGTTGACTTCAGGTGGGAATTTTCGATCTCTGGGCGGGCACAACCAGAAAATCCCACCCATAGTGTTTTTAATATAATGGAACACCTAAGGTTCTTCACAGGAGTATTATAAAACAAAGTATGACACCAAGCCAGGTCAGATGACCAAAGGTTTAGTCAAACTGGTAGCTTTTAAGGAGTTTCCTGGAAGCAGAAAGTGAGATAGAGAGGCAGAAAGCTGTGAGGTAGACGTTGACCGTTAAATTGCCTGTTCATGTTCATTATGTTGCATGCCATTTAAGCAAACAACTTCTCCTAATAAAGACCAGCTGAACAGGACTAAAGAAATTGTTGCTGAGTATTTCTAATGCTACTTAAAGCCTTACTCAGCTTATCAGTGTTAATTTGCTGCTGAAAATAGATTGCATGTGAAGAGGTCTCCTGAAACACATCAGGAGACTTCACTTACACTCTATCAATTTTTATTTCAGAAATTCTCTGAAGACTTTACCTAAAAATGTATGTTCTGTGCTTTCTAAAGATCTAATAAGAGTCACCAGGACAAAAGAAGTGCACAGTCAAAGCAAATTTGCCAAGGGTTCCCCTTGGTCTGGGGTGTAAATAGGAGGAGGAGATGTAACCAGGCAGTGCAGCTCCAACTGCAGAATAGAGGAATAGGAAGAGTAGAAAGATGGGGTAGGCTCCAAACTCCAGGCACCACATCCTTCCTTCCCACTGTGGTATGGGATATCCCTCCTTCTCTGAGCTTCCTCCACCAGTGGGTACAGTACTGCCCACGCAGTGATCTAAGAAGGCACATGACCCAAAGCCAGGGTCAGTCTAAAGGTAGACAGACATGTGTAAGGGCCTAAGATGAAGTCAACTCCATACTTGCACCCACTGCTGTATATATGCATATCATAATGAGTTGTTAATAAAAACTTGCTCTTACTATACTCAAGACTATGAAGCATACTTCATGAAGTCTGAAGCAGGATTCTTCATGCTAGCAGCATCCAGATAAAAAACTCTTATCCTCACAAGAATGCAGAAGAACTAAAAAGAAGGGCACCTTCAATGGATTCTGAACTGAACCAAGCTCCCAAATGAAGCAAAAGACATGGAGAAAATTCATACCAGAAAGTGAAAGTTTCAGAGAGAGAAGAGCCTGGAAGCAAAAAGGTACAAGTTTTACCCCAGCACAAGACTCAATTGAATCTTCCTTGGAAATCCAGCTTCAACAAGCAGAGTTCACAGGGTGAGATAATTTTTTTGAATTCCAGGCCAGCCAGTCCTGAGAAACTCCTTTGCATTAACGTGGTTCGAAATAGCAGAGCCACTTCACAGTCAGAGATGACCTCCTGGTCAATGATGAACAGCTGTTCATTCCAGCCTCTCCGCATAGGGATGGCATTCAGAAGCGCCAGGGTCATCTGGAGATCTCTAAGTACAGGGCACGGGCCCTGGTGGCCAGGTCAGGAGGAAATCATAAATTGGCAGATTTGTGCATTACACCAGCAAGCCCGAAACTGGCAAAAGACCAAGGCAGAAATAAATCGTAAATTTCCAACAAAAATTAAATTCAGAAAGAGTAAGTCTCTAAATTTAGCGAAGTAAATTTTCACTGCTTGCGAATTTGGTTGAGAGTAATTAAGACAGTCATTAAAATTAAGTTATATTTAAATGACGGTGTGTTTAGTGTGTATCACAGTTCTGCAGATTCACACCCATCATGTGGTGGCACAGTGGTTAGCACTGCTGCCTCACAGCGCCAGGAACACAGTTTTCGATTCCGGCCTTGGGTGACTGTCTGTGTGGAGTGTGCATGTTCTCCCCGTGTCTGCGTGGGTTTCCTCCAGTTGCTCCGGTTTCCTTCCACAGTACAAACAGGTGCATGTTAGGTGCATACCAAGACATGTAGGTTAGGGGGATTAGTGGGGTAAATATGTGGGGCTAGGCGGTTAGGACCTGGGTGGGATACTCTGTTGGAGAGTCGGTGCAGACTTGATGAGCCAAATGGCCTCCTTCTGGACTGTAAGGCTTCTATGATTCTATGTGCATTTGTTTCTAAGCGCAGTACCAAAAGTGAAGCTTACAGAGAGAGGAACAAAGTAAATCATACAGCTACTTCCTGATTTCTAGGTTTAACTGCCTGTGTGCGAACAGGGGAAGCTGCTGTGAGATTCATTACATTAGGAAAATGAGTGCTGATAGTTCCACTATTATTCTGACCACAATCCAGGTCATTGTATGTAAAATGCTTCGAGATGTAACAAGATGCTCTCCAAATATATTTTTCCCATTTCTCTTCTATCTTCTAAATCCTTCCTATATTTCCCCATTGCAATTGCTGTGCTTCGTAATTACAGCATTCCCAAAGAGAAAAATGCTCATTCTAATGCATTTGGACAGCTATGTCAATGTATCACATACAAATGTATCATTGTGCTAAAAATAGAACGCATGAATAAAGTATCAATAAATCTAGTCCCTCTCTAACCCTGAGATTTCAGAATCATTCCGTGCTTAAAACAAACTTTTTTTTTAACAATGGTAATACCTTGATTTAAAGTTCTTTTCATTTGCCAAGTTTGAAATTGGGAGCTGACTTTCTGACTAGATTCAGAAAGTCGAGTGGTTAGGTTGAGTGAGTGTGGTTTGCCATCACAAAGTGTTCAGCTTCAGTTTATTTAGCAGAGAGGCAGACACGACTAAATGAACATTTAAGACCTCGTATTTCCATTCTATTGTCTTTCTTCACTGACTTGAAAATGACTCAGAGACTCTCCACATTGTGTCCTCAAAGTGACCTTGCTGCAGTGCACTGATACCTCGCTGACATCGGCACCAGGAAACCCGCCCTGAGCTCGGACCTGCCCTCGGTGGCTCTCCTGGTTCTGGGAGGAGTACTGGTTTACTCACAGTGGTTTATTTCCCCTCATTGCCCTGTTGTGTTTACATTACATGACATCAGTCACCAGCCCCTCAACACTAAAACAACAGGTTGAACTGTATCATTGATCTTTCATCATGTAGGTAAAGTGCTTGTTCAGTGAATTTAAACAATGTTTTCTTTAGTCTTCTAAAGTAAGTTTGTGATGATCAGCATAGAGGGAGGTTTATATTACTGCTTTTGAATTCCCCTTCCAAAGTTAAAAGCTAAAAGTTAATGGAGTATTCTATGGGCTGAATTTTACCAAGAGGCTTCAGGACTCTGACATGGGGAGAATCATAGAATCCCTACAGTGCAAAAGGTGGCCATTCGGCCCATCACACCTGCACCGACAACAATCCCACCCAGGCCCTATCCCTGTAACCCCAATATTTACCCGGTTAAACCCCCTAACACAAAGGTCAGGATTTTCCAGCCATGCTCGCCCCAAGGCTGGAAAATCCCACCTGAGATCAACGGACTTCTGCATGGTCCGTGTCCTGCCAATACAATTCCCGGGCGGGACGGGGAAATTCTGCCCTAAGGGTCAATTTAGCATGGCCAATCTACCGAAACCGCACATCTTTGGATTTGAAAATCAGATTCCAAGCCCCCACTTGCTGGCAGTGCGACTGGTTCAGCCATTTTGCTGCAGTCAGCCTCCCAGTTGTCAGCCTGCCAGGCCACCATCCAGTTAAGGACAGTGAGCATGTTCCTGATGCTGCTGGTCCAATCAGAAACCTGGCAGCTGTGAAGGCTCAGCAGTGCCACCCAGAGAGGTGGGCACTGCAGAGGCAGGTAGCTGATCAGGGTATCAGCAGATAAGAAAACAAAATGTAAAGAAGATCAGGTGCCGAAGGTCAGAGGGGAAATCGATTCCAGGAAGTTGTTGGTGCCACAGGGCTGCCTTTGCTGCCCACAGCTCCTTTCCTGAACCAAGGAGCCTGTGACTCTGATGGCATGCCTCAGGCTGCAGCAGGGAGGCCTCCTCCATGAAGCTGGCAGACTCCCTGGAAAATGGGGATGTCATCCCACCATCAGTAAAATGCCAGTGGTCCTGTACAATCTAACCTAAACAAATCATTACACCAGTGTCAAATTAAAAATACATACCTCATAATTATGGAAAGGCGGACATATAGTGATAATGTCACCGGACTAATAATCCAGAGGGCCAGGCTCTGTGGACACTGATTCAAATCCCACCACATTTAAATTCAATTAATAAGTCAAGAATTAAAAGCTAGTCTTGGTAATACAGGCTATGAAACCTCTGTCATAAAAACCAATCTCCTTCCCTAATGCGCTTTAGGGTAGGAAATCTGCCATCCTTACCGAGTCTGGCCTACATGTGACTCTAGATCCACAGCAATTTGGTTGACTATTATTCCCCTCTGAAATGGCCTACCGAGTCACTCATTGTATTAAAACTGCTACGAAACTGACACAAAGGAATTAAACCAGGTGGATCACCGAGCATTGACCCAGACACCAGAAATGATAATGAGACACCCAGCTCTTTGTCCTTCAAAGAATTCCTTACAGGCTTGCTCCACAATTAGGAGAGCTGTTCACAGAGTAGTCAAACAATAACCAGACACAGTCCTACTCATTGTATAATACCTTACAAAGTCCCAGACATCAGCAGCACCATCCTGAATGTGTCCTGTCCCATCTACACGAAGTGATGGCACAGTGGTATATAGTCGAGATGGAGTTACTCTGGGAGTCCTCCATATTGACTCTGGGCCCCATGGAATCAGGTCAAACGTGGTCAAGGTTGGTTACCACCCACCACTGCCCCAACCACCAACCCCTTCTCCCCTCAGCTGATGAATCAGTACTCCTCCATGTGGAACACTACTTGGAGGAAGCAGTGAGGGTGGCAAGAGCACAGAATGTACTCTGGTTGGGGGACTTCAATGTCCATCATCAAGAGTGATTCTATAGCACCACTATATACTGGGCTGGCTGAATCATAGAAACATAGAAACTAAAAGCAGAAGTAGGCCATTCGGCCCTTTGAGCCTGCTCTGTCAGTCATTAAGGGACATAGCTGCCAGACTGGGTCTGTAACTGGTGCTGAGAAAACAGGCAAGAGGGAAAAACCTACTTGACCTTGTCCTCACCAATCTACCTGTTGCAGATGCCATGACAGTATTGGTAGGAGTGACCATCGCACAGTCCTTTGTTGTGACAAAGTCACATCTTCACATCGCGTTGTGTGGCACTACCATGCTAAATGAGATAGACCTCAAACAGATCAAGCAACTCAAAACTAGGAGGTGCTGTGGGCCATCAGCAGCAGCAGAATTATACTCAACCACAATCTGTAACCTCATTGTCGGGCATATCCTGACTCTACCATCACTACCAAGCCAGGGGATCAACCCCGGTTCCACAAAGAGTTCAGCAGGGCATGCCAGGAGCAACACCTGGCATACCTAATCTGAAGTGTCAGCCTGGTGAAGCTGCAACACAGGATTACTTACATGCAAGTGGAACGAGCATGTGATCAATAGAGCTAAGTGATCCTACAACAAATGGACCATATCTAAGTTCTGCCACATCCAGTAATGAATGGCAGTGGACAATTAATCAACTAACTGCAGGAGGAGGTTCGATAAATATATCTATCCTCAATGATGGGTGAAGATAGCACATCAGTGCAAAGGACAATTATGAAACATTTGCAACGATCTTCAGCCGGAAATGTGAGTGGATGATCTATTTGAGTCATCTCCTGAAGTCCCCAGCATTACAGATGTGTGTCTTCAGCCAATTCGATTCAGTCCATGTGATATCAAGAAATGGCTGAAGACACTGGATACTACAAAGGCTATGGGCCCTAACAATATTCCAGCAATAGTACTGAAGACTTGTGCTCCAGAACTTGCATCACCCCTAGCCAAGCTGTTCCAGTACAGCTAGAACAGTGGCAATGTGGAAACATGTCCAGATATGTCCTGTACAAGAAAACAGGGCTAATCCAACCTGGCCACTTAGACCATCAGTCCACTCTCAACCATCAGAAAAATGATAGAAGGGGTCACCAACAGTTCTATCAAGCTGCACTTACTCAGAAATAACCTATTTACTAATGCTCAGTTTGTATCCTGCCAGAACATTTCAGCTCCTGACCTCACTACAGCCTTGATCCAAACTTGGACAAAAGCGCTGAACTCAAGGGATAAGGTGACAGTGACTGCCATTGATATCAAAGCTGCCTTTGACTGAATGTGGCATCAAGGAGCCCTAGCAAAACTGGAGTAAATGGAAATCAGGGGAAGAACTCTCCGCTGGTTAGAGTCACACCTAGTACAAAGGAAGATGGTTGTGATGGTTGGAGATTAATCATCTCAGCTCCAGGGCATCATTGCAGGAGTTCCTCAGGGTAGTGTCTTAGACCCAACCATCTTCAGCTGCTTCTCAATGACCTTCCTTTCACCTTAAGGACAGAAGTGGGGATATTTGCTGATGATCGCAGAATGTTCAATGTTTCACAAGTGGATATTCATTTACCAAAACAGCTAGCAGAAGATATTCTGTGATTCACGACTGGTTTTTGATACCAGATTCCACTCTTCCCTTCTGGAGAGAAGCAAACATTTTCTGGGGAAAAATCCATCTCTTGAGTGCAGACTTCAACGAGCATCGCCTGCACTCCATTCATTCCAATGCTTCTCCTGGTTTACTCTTAAAGGGACTTGCATTTCTAACATTGTCATTCAGCACCGTTCACAACTCCTCAGTTACTGAAGCAGTCTATATCCATATGCAGCAATAATAGGACAACATTCAGATTGGGGCTGAAGAAAAATGGACCATAATGCTAGGTTAAAAAAAAATTCAATTTGTGCAGTATAGTTTGAAACGAATTTACAGTTGCTGTCACTGCAACCACAGGTGGCAGTCACTTATCAAACAGACATTTATGGCACGTTGCAATAACCAATATGGCTGAAAAAAAGAGATATGGGCTGGAATTTTACCACCCTGCCCGCCACGGGAATCGGAGTGGGCGAGGGACGGACCATAGAAAGGTCCATTGACTTCGGCCGGGATTTTACGGTTTTGGAACGAACGAGGTCGTAAATTCCTGCCTATGCTATTGAAGCTTTTCATCTTGCACTCATCAGGACAGATTCACCAGAATATCAATTTTAAAGGGAAGAACAGTTTATACAGCATGAGTAGGATGTGCTGATTGGGTAGCAACTGGACTCTGATTGGTAGAGGCACTGCCATGGAGAATGCATAAGCAAACAGTTAACTGCCAAGCTTCTGTTTAAATTCAAACCAGGCAGATCGACTGATTGATCAAAGCATTGCCTGGGGAATGCTCCTTCTAAACCACACTGCAAGCCTGGCTGATGATCTAAAATTGGTTATCAATCTAATTTTTAACGCAATCAGGGCTGTTTAACAAGAGCTGTTCAATTGTGGAATTACATCTAATGGTGAACACTATGGGGGCAGTCTTACTAGTTTAATGTGGAGGTGGAGAAAATGATGACAGGCTCAGATTCCCCTCTATTCGTTCTCAGTTCTTCAGCAATCATAATTGTTAATATTTTTAAATTTGGCCAAAATTATCATTGCAGCTGCATTTGTCAGACTGTTACAAGCTCCTCCTTTGATTTTCTCAAGGGGTTTCTATCCTCAGAATTTTATGTGATCCAACTCAAATGTCAGCCACAACCAATAACAATGAAAAAAAAATTGGCAGAGTGATTAAAATGAAATTATCAAGAACTAGAAAATCAACTGATACAAAGTGCAATTTTGCATGAGGTAAAGTGCAATTTATTTTACCCAAAACAGAATTTCCCTTCTACCTTTAATGCGTCGAATAAAACACCCCAGCGACTGGGGATTATCATGCCTACATTTTATAAGTAAAGTTTGCACCATGAGCCTCATTATTTGCTCCAAAATCACCAGGCAGATTATCAACTGCCCTGCAAATTAGTCAAGTGAGGGGGTAAGTTCCTGTTTTTTGACTTGCTGCCTGTGAGGCCATTTGTTAGTGGGGTATTGGAGCTAGAATGTTTCCAGTTCTCACGTCTACTCAATGAAAGTTTCATACTGACATAATTAGGGTAAAATGACTTCAGGCAGCTTTGGAATGTTTTGCCACCAAATAAGCAGTTATGAGATATTTTCTTTTATACTTCATTTCAGGAACTGTTCCCCAAGTCAAAGTTCAAATAACAATTTCTCAGTGAAAAAATCATTCATTGTCCGCCCTCTCTGGTATTTGGACTGCTTTCTGGGCCATTTTGATGAGATGGGGCTTCATAAACTTCTAAAGCATTTTCAGGCGATTAGGGATGCCACTGAACTTCACAATGCTGTATTTAGCTATGAAGGTTCCAAACTGCATTCTATCCAGTTGGACTCCTGAATTAAGTTTCCGGTTTTCCATCAAACACGCCTTCTTAGATCCAATCCAAAGTTAGAGAAAATCCAGGTGGGCTGTATAAACATACAGTGCAAACAGAAGCAGGTCAGTCGCAGGTCCAGGAAGCTTCGAAGGCGTGAATACATCAAAAGCAGTAATCCACTTACCCAGCCCTGGGACTAGTAAATATTTGCCATTAGAGTTGGAGCTGGTTTAGTGGAACAAGATAGAACGCAGATTTGTTGAAAACAAAGACGCTGGTGAACCACATTGGCACTATTTGGAAACAACTCTTACCAGTGGCCATGACCTCTGGTGGCTGCACAGACCTAATCATAGCAATATTTCTGAATTCTCCACCACTTAGCATTTAACCTTTCACCTCAGATGGTCTGTGTCTTTATATACAATAGTGACTTCATGCACAATATGTTAATTGTACACTGAGCTGGCGACATAAAGTTCTGATCAATATTTTTCTGAGCACAGCATGTCTTTGGATTCTTTGGGTGGAGTACAGAAATCAATAGCTGGGTCTAGTATTGAATACAATCAGTAAAGGAAGGCGGAGTTTAGCCTAGCTTTATAGTTGTATCAATGAATTCAGATTTATAGGTCAAATATTTAAAGCTGCATAAACATGTATGATATTTATGATGACATATTTGAATATTTTGATAGCTGGGTAAAAGATATTTAAGTTAATCGCTTTCTATTTGCAAACTTTTCATTTAGTAATGAGAAAAGTAAGACCTGCCTTTATGGAGCACTTTTCATGACCAGCTGGCCGTCTCAAAGCATTTTATCTGCCGTTTAAGTATTTTGGAAGGGTAGACAGTGTTGTAATGTCGAAAACACAACTGCCAATTTGCGCAAACAAGCTCCCACAAATAGGAACACGATAATGAGCGGATAGTCTGTTTCTTGTGATGTCAATTGTGGGATGAATTTTGGCCAGGGGACTAGGGATAACTCCTCTGCCCTATTTTGAAATAGTGCCTTTTACATCCACCTGAGGGAGCAGATGGGATAGTTCGCCCCCGCTACAATTCCTGTGACAAGTGGGACAGGAAGATTCCAGTCTATGGGTGGAATTTTACAGCCTTGCTCGACCGGAGACTGGAAAATCCTGCCCGAGGTCAACGGACATTTCCATTGTCTGCCCCTCGCCCTCTCTGATTCCGTGGCAGGCGGGGCGGTAGAATTCTGGCATATGTCTCAGCTGAAAGACAGCACCTTCAACAGGAATGTCAGCTGTGATTGTTGTGCTCCAGTCCTGGAACAGGACTTGACCCCTGAATCTTATAACTTGGAGGGAGGAATACTACCAACTGAGCATTCTCAATGTACGACATGCTTAACTATTGGGCAACAAATTTTCACAGCCTGAAAGAGTGGTCAATTAATGGCCACTTAAGGGCCTCATCCTATCCCTGTTTGTATTTTACCTGCAGTGGGAGGAGAGCATGCCATGCAGAAAGTGCAGCAGCTTTGCTGTGCTGGCTGATATCGGGCAAGGGGGAAGATCCATTGTGAGTTCTCTGAGGCCATCAGAGGCACTCTTGTCTGCCTGCTCCGCAACCTCATCCTCCCTTTAACCCTTCCCCCATGTCCTCTTCAATACATCCCCACTCAAACCTCTCGCCAAGATTCCTGACCACGAATTTACCTAGGTTGATCAACATAGTGAACTGCCTGTAGTCCAAATGGTGGCACCACTTTTGGTTAGTACTACTGGGACAACAGAGCTACCAGCCATCCAATTGGCCAGCAGCTCTCAAAGGGACTTTCTCCCAAGGAGTGGAAATCTCACCTTCAAGTAATTAACTGTTCCCAGTGATAAATTGCTGCATCACAGTTGCAGGATCGTGGAAGAGGTCCACCTAACTCTTTAGCTGGGGCGAGATGGGTGGGTTGTGAGTGGGAACCATGATTCCACATAAAATCCAGCCCTATGGTTTGAGACATTCTTTATGTGAATGGTGGAAATCATACGAACATTGAACATATGAATTAGGAGCAAGAATAGGCCATTCGATCCCCCAAGACTGCTTGGCCATTTCATAAGATAATGGCTGATCTGATTGTGGACTCAATTCTACTTTCCTCTCTAACCGCTGTAACTTTTGACATACATACTAAACTTATACAAATGTCAATATAAACACACATCAAACTTGATCAGCACTTGAAAATCATTATCCTCTTCAGAACATCATAAATCTGTTAAAATGAATAAACATCACTTGAAAAAACATTATCCTCTTCAGAAGATCAGGGGACAATTTTCCAGCACCGTTCGCCATGGATGCAAAAACCGTTATCGTGGGAGGGCCATAATGGGATTTGTGATGGGGAGATTTGGGAATGAGATCTTCCCAGTCCCCACCAGTAATGTAATCAGGTTTACCCCCAACGAGGACGTGAACCTAATTAGCATCAATTTGAATAGATTGAAATATGCCTAAACAACTTTACCTTCTGGGTTCGCCATATGTGGCTCCCTCACCCCCTCCCTAGTGAGCTGTTTGGTGATTAAGTCACTGCCTCTGTTATTTTAAAAAATAAAAACCTTCTCCAGCCCAACTATTTCCAATACCTATAATGCTAACAATCCTTTCACTTGTGTCGGTGCAGAGATCCCCTGCTGGTTAGGTTTTTTTTTTAAATATAGAAACTTCTGAGTAGGGTAGAACCCCTTCCAGCTTTGAATCCAACAGAAAATATAATTTGAAATACAATAATTCTTTCCACTAGCTGGTTCACAGGTTCAGTATCTGTGATGACATAATTGGCTATTCGGAGTAAGTGCCCACCCCCATCTCCAGGCTGAACCTTTGTGGCACAATGTAAGGAAATAAAGTACAGCTGGAAGAGACAAAAGCCTAATACAGAATCCAATCAGAGCTCTTCCTGTATTTCTTTTGCTAATTGTCAATGTTACACCATGGCAGCAGCTAGCAGAGACATAAATGGGCAGACTCCTGGAAAGTCTCCTTTAATGAGGAAATCACTTCCACATAGTTAAGTTACTGAACCCGAGTGCAGGATTTATGTGAAATATTTACTATATATGAGTTCAAATCACCAATGGCCTTTGTAGAGCTTTATTTGAGTACTACTGAATTTAATTAACATCAATTCTGATAAGATCAAACCCTTGTTACATTTTAAAACATATCATGCTGCTATTTTCACTCAATGCACTGTAATATATTAGAGACAAGGTTAGGCCTCAGCCCAAAATGGGCATAAAGTCAATAAAGCTGCATATTGCTCACCCAAAGTTAACATTAGGAAATGTGATTCACTTAAGTCATTCTTTATATACTGCTGTCAATCTGAAGGCATCCACATTGATTAGTTAGATTGTTCAATGTCTGGTTAAAATTAATTCATTTGAACCAGAATAATTGCTAATTTCATCAAATTGCTGAGAGGATTTTTTTTATTCATTCAAGGGTTGTGGACTTCACTGGTTAGACCAACATTCAATACTCATCCCTAATTGCCCTTGAAATGGTAGTGGTGAGCTGCCTTCTTGAATCACTGCAGCCCACATGGTGCAGGTACATCCACAGTGCTGTTATGGAGGGAGTTCCAGGATTTTGACCCAGCGACAGTGAAAGAAAAGCGATATATTTCCAAGTCAGGTCGGCGAGTGGCTTGGAGGGGGAACCTCCAAGTTATGGTGTTCCCAGATATCTCCTCCCCTTATCCTTTTATATGGTAGTGGTGAATTCTTTTTGGAGACAGTGCACATGGGCTGCCATTGTGCATCAGTGGTGGAGGGAGTGAATGTTTGTAGAAAGGATGCCAATTAAGCAGGCTGCTTTGCCCTGGATGGTGTCAAACGTCTTGAGTGCTGTTAGCGCTGCACCCATTCAGGCAAATGGAGACTATTCCATCACACTCCTGATTTGTGCCTTGTGCTTTGTGGACAGAATTTGCGGGTGGGGGTTCAAAGGGTCACTTACTCACCACAGCCCTAGCTCTCATAGCTACAGTATTCATATGACGAGTCCAGTTGAGTTTCTGGTCAATGGTAACCGCAAGGATGTTGATAGTGGGGGATTCAGTAATGGCAATGGCACTGAATGTCAAAGGGTGATGGTTAGATTCACTGTTGTTGGAGATGGTCAATGCCTGCCACTTGTGAAGCGCAAATGTAAATTGTCAGCCCAAGCCTGGATATTGTTCAGGTCTTGTTGCATTTGGACATGAACTGCTTTAGTAATTGAGGAGTCACAAATGGTGCTGAACATCCCCACCTCTGACCTTATGATGCAAGGAAGGTCATCAATGAAACAGTTCAGGATGTTTGGGCCTAGGACACTAATCTGAGGAACACCTGCAGTGATGTCCTGGAGCTGAGATGTCTGATCTCCATAAACCAAAACCATCTTGCTTTGTGCTAGTTATGACTCCAACCAGCGGAGAATTTCACCCCCCCCGGATTCTCATTGACTCCAGTTTTGCTAGGGTTTCTTTAAGCCACACTAAATCAAGTGCAGCCTTGATATCAAGGGCAGCCACTCTCACCTCACCTCTCAGGTGACAGCTCTCTTATCCATGTTTGAACCAATGGGATATGCCAGACCATGAGGTTCCTGATTGTGGCTGAGTACAATTCTGATGCTACTGATGGCCCACCGCGCCTCATGGTTGCCCATTCTTGAGTTCTTAGATCTATTTGAGGTCTATCTCATTTGGCAAGGTGATAGTGTCACACAATACGATTATGGGTATCCTCAATGTGAGGAAGGAACTTTGCCGATACAAAGACTGTCTGGTGGTCGCCTCTACTAATATTGTCATGGACAGATGCATCTGTGGCAGACAGGTTGGTGAGGATGAGGTCAAGTATGTTTTTCCCTCTTGTTGGTTCCCTCACCGCTGCTGCTGTCCCAGCCTGTCTGATATGTCCTCTAGAGCTCAACCACCTCAGTCTGTGGTGGTTCTACTGAGCCACCCTTGGCGATGGACATTGAAGTCCTCCATCCAGAGTACATTCTGCGTCCTTGCCACCCTCAGTGCTTCCCCCAATTGTGTTCAACATGGACAAGTACTGATTCATCAGCTGAAGGGATTTGGGGATGTGTGAGAGTCACAGGAGGTTTCCATGCCCATATTTGACCTGATGCAATGAGATTTCATGGGGTCCAGACTAAGGACTCCCAGAATAACTCCCTCTAAATTGTAAACCACTGTATACTGCTGCCAAACTGATGGGTGTGTCCCGCTAGTGGAACAGGACAGGCCAACAGGACTGGGTTTGCTGTGCTGTTTTTGGTGCCCGGTCGATGCCAAGTGGTCCATCCAGCTTTATTTGTTTTGAAATGTGGGGGGTGCATAGCTTAACAGCAGCTCCTCCACAGGCTGTGGTATCACGCAATCTCACCAATAGACTCAGCATTGAAATCCACATGATGACATTAAATTGATGTACATACGCATTCACTAAACATGCTAAAAATGTTAGGACTGATGCATTCAGGTGCTCGTGAATTTTTAATAGTGTGATAAGTCATAATTACTGCCAAACAACATCTCTGGCGTTGCAAATTTGAATTTTCAAATGCGGAGACTGATTTCTTAATAGATGGCAGCGATTTTGTTTGAAATTAAAATTATTATTTTATTTAAAAACACTTTTCTGTGTATTTCTTTTATCTGTATTATAATGATTTTTCTTTCCCTCTCTTTATTTTGCTTTCTGTGCAACATTCAAATCTGGCTTATACCTCCTGGTTTAGACTCAAATGGGGAAGAAATGTGTTCATGTAGTGCTGCTTATAGAAACATTGAAGAACACCACACAATCCATAATCTGGGGCTCTGACGAAGGGTCATCCAGACTCGAAACGTTGGCTCTATTCTTTCTCCATAGATCCTGAGATTTTCAGCATTTTCTGTTTTTGTTGTACAATCCATAATACTGCCGGTCTCCGGGCAATGAGGCAAATGTGCCGAGTGCCAAAGGAATTCTCTTTCTGCATGTCTCAGCATGTCTTCAATCTGGTTGAACAGCCACAAAGTTGCTTTCCTGTTAGCATATGCTTCAGATCCCCTGCAAGGGGAACTGCACTGTATTCGACACTCGATGACAGCAAGTGTCTGCTGAAAAGTCTGCTGAAAAGCCTGCTAAAACCTGTGGGTAGCTGGCAGCATAGTGAATGGTGAGTGCCATTGACCATCTGAATTAAGTAAAGTATTACTTTCTTGCAGTAAGGAGCCGGTACTAATTTTTGATTTCATTTGATTAGTATTTCAACAATGGATTTCAGAATAAATCACTGGCTTTGGAGTGCCCTGAGGATGTAAAGATTATTTGTACAAGTGCAAGTTCTTTCTTCTTTCTATGAACATGCGAACATACATTAGGAGTAGGAATCAACAATTTAGCTCCATGAGCCTGCATGGCCATTTACAGATCATGACTGATCTGACTGTCGCCCCGACTTGACTTTCCTGTCTGCCCCATATCCTTTGACATCCTTGTCATTCAAGAATCTATCCAACTTAGCCTTAAAAATATTCAATGACCCCGTCTCCAACTGACGCTGGGAAAGAGAATTCCACAGACCTCTGAGTGAAAAAAATGTCTCGTCATCTCCATTTTAAATGGGAGACCCGTTATTTTGAAACTATGTCCTCTGCTTCTTTCCCATAAGAGAAAACCTCCTCTCATCGTCCACTCTGTCTATCCTCCCAGGATCTTACATGTTTCAATAAGATCACCTCCCATTCTTCTCAACTCCAATGGATACAAGCCCATCCTGTCCAACAATTCCTCATAAGATAACCTGTTCATCCCAGGAATTAGTCCCTGAATGGCTTCTAATGTAATTATATCCCTTCTCAAGTAAGGAGACTAAAACTGTATACAATACTCTAGATGTGGTCTTAACAACACCCTATACAATTGCAGTAAATCCTCTAGCTTTTAATGATGAGTGGGTTGAAGAGGACATGGTTGAAGTGGACGTGTTCACTTCAGTGGGTGTCCAGAACCAGGGGTCACAGTCTGAGAATTTGGGGTAGACCATTTAGGATGGAGATGAGGAGACAGTTCTTAACGCAAAGAGTGGTGAGCCTGTGGAATTCATTACCACACAAGAAGTAGTTGATGTCAAAACATTGAATGTATTCATGAGGCAGCTGGATATCGCACTTGGGTTGAATGGGATCAAAGGTTATGGGGAGAAAGCAGGATTAAGCTATTGGTTTGGACAATCAGCCATGATCGTGATGAATGGCGGAGCAGGCTCGAAGGGCTGAATGGCCTCCTCCTGCTCCTATCTTCTATGTTCCTAAGTTTCTCAGCTTCAAGCCTGCTCCGCCATTCAATCAGATCATGACTGATCTCTCCCTGGTCTCAAACCCACTATCAGCAAATTTAGCAACTATACATTCGATTGCTTCATCCAAGTCATTTATACCAATTATAAATAGTTGAGGCCCCAGCATTGATCCCTATGGCACTCCATAGGGAAAACTAACCAGAGTTTTTCGACCATGTGCATTTGAATCTTAACTTTCACAGTCTTACAAAACAAAGAAATGTGGAGCAGGGTGCACTAGGTTTCATAACTGGAGGGAACAGTGCTTCATTTTGAACAATATTGTTGTTCACTCCAATTTATGGGTAATCAGTATTTTGAATTCTCCCATCCATCATCAAACTCCAAGCCTACCCAGGATGGGATTATTCTCAGCAAGCTTGTTAAAGATGATCCCAATTTATTCCTTCATTGTTTCATTCTAATGCTCATTTCCAACAAGGTATTCTGACTTGGGTAACCAAGAGACCAATGAGGTCACTGGACATTGGGGTAGGATTGTATTTTTTTAACTATTGTTGCAAATTCTGGCCTAATCTGCTATCATACTCATATGTTTGTTCATTCTCAGCACTCAGATCACGAGCATTCAGATGCTGCGCGGATCAGCTGGCAGGGGTATTCACAGACATCTTCAGCTCCTCTTCACAACAATCTGAGGTCCCTATCTGCTTCAAGAAGACGACTATCATCCTGGTACCTAAGAAAAACCAAGCAGCGTGCTTAATGACTATCGGCCGGTGGCTCTGACATCCATCATTATGAAGTGCTTCGAAAGGCTAGTCATGGCACGAATCAATTCCAGCCTCCCGGACTACCTGGATCCACTACAGTTTGCCTACTGACACAACAGGTCCACAGCAGACGCCATCTCCCTGGCCCTGCACTCAACCCTGGACCACCTAGATAACAAGGACACCTATGTCAGACTCCTATTTATTGACTACAGCTCAGCCTTCAACACTATTATTCCCACAAAACTCATCTCCAAAATCTGTGGCCTGGGCCTCAGAACCTCCCTCTGCGGCTAGATCCTGAACTTCCAAACTCACAGACCACAATCAGTAAGGTTAGGCAACAACACCTCCTCCACGATCATCCTCAACATCGGTGCCCCACAAGGCTGTGTTCTCAGCCCCCGACTATACTCCTTGTACACCTGTGACTGTGCGGCCAAATTCACCTCCAATTCGATTTTCACGTTTGCTGACGACACCACCATAGTGGGTCGGATCTCAAACAATGACAAGACAGAGTACAGGAATGAGATAGAGAAACTGGTGAACTGGTGCGGCGACAATAATCTCTCCCTCAATGTCAACAAAATGAAGGAGATTGTCATCGACTTCAGGAAGTGTAAAGGAGAACATGCTCCTGTCTGCATCAACGGGGATAAAGTAGAAACATAGAAACATAGAAAACTACAGCACAAAACAGGCCCTTCGGCCCCACAAGTTGTGCCAAACATATCCCTACCTTTTAGGCCTACCTATAACCCTCCATCCTATTAAGTCCCATGTACTCATCCAGGAGTCTCTTAAAAGACCCTATCGAGTTTGCCTCCACCACCACTGACGGCAGCCGATTCCACTCGCCCACCACCCTCTGTGTGAAAAAACTTCCCCCTAACATTTCCCCTGTACCTACCCCCCAGCACCTTAAACCTGTGTCCTCTCGTAGCAGCCATTTCCACCCTGGGAAAAAGCCTCTGAGAGTCCACCCGATCTATGCCTCTCAACATTTTATATACCTCTATTAGGTCTCCTCTCATCCTACGTCTCTCCAAGGAGAAAAGACCGAGCTCCCTCAGCCTATCCTCATAAGGCATGCCACTCAATCCAGGCAACATCCTTGTAAAACGTCTCTGCACCCTTTCAATCTTTTCCACATCCTTCCTGTAATGAGGCGATCAGAACTGAGCACAGTACTCCAAGTGGGGTCTGACGAGGGTCTTATATACCTGCATCATTATCCCCGGACTCCTAAACTCAATCCCTCGATTGATAAAGGCCAGCACACCATACGCCTTCTTAACCACCTCCTCCACCTGCGGGGCCAATTTTAGAGTCCTATGGACCCGGATCCCAAGGTCCTTCTGATCCTCTACCGTACTAAGAGTCTTTCCTTTTATATTGTACTCCTTCATCCCATTCGACCTGCCACAATGGCCCACTACGCATTTATCTGGGTTGAAGTCCATCTGTCACTTCTCCGCCCAGTCTTGCATCCTATCTATGTCCCTCTGTAACTTCTGACATCCCTCCAGACTATCCACAACCCCACCAACCTTCGTGTCGTCGGCAAACTTACCAACCCATCCCTCCACTTCCTCATCCAGGACATTTATGAAAATGACAAACAGCAAGGGTCCCAGAACAGATCCCTGGGGCACACCACTGGTGACCGACCTCCAATTAGAAAAAGACCCATCTATACCCACTCTCTGCCTCCTTTGGGCAAGCCAGTTCTGGATCCACAGGGCAGCAGCCCCTTGGATCCCATGCCCTCTCACTTTTTCTAGAAGCCTTGCATCGGGGACCTTATCGAACGCCTTGCTAAAATCCATATAAACCACATCTACCGCTTTCCCTTCGTCAATGTGTTTAGTCACATTTTCGAAGAACTCCACCAGGCTCGTAAGGCACGATCTGCCTTTGACAAAGCCATGCTGAGTATTCTTGAGCATACTAAACCTCTCTAAATGCTCATAAATCTTGTCCCTCAGGATCTTCTCCATCAGCTTACCAACCACTGAGGTTAGACTCACCGGTCGGTAATTTCCTGGGCTATCCCTATTCCCCTTCTTGAAAATAGGAACCACATCCGCAATCCTCCAATCCTCCGGCACCTCTCCCGTCTCCATAGACGACACAAATATCATCACCAGAGGCTCCGCAATCTCTTCCCTCGTCTCCCACAGTAACCTGGGGTACATCCCATCCGGACCCAGCGACTTATCTATCTTGATGCCATTCAAAGATTCCAGCACAACCTCTTTCTTAAAGTCCACATACTCAATCTTTTCAGTCCACCGCAAGCCCACAGTACATCCACCCATGTCCTTCTCCTCTGTGAAAACCGAGGCAAAATACTCATTAAGCACCTCTGCCATTTCTACTGGTTCCGTACTGATTTTCCTGCCTTCATCTTTTATAGGCCCTATTCCTTCACGTCTCATCCTTTTACTCTTCACATATTTATAGAACGCCTTAGGGTTTTCCTTAATTCTACTTGCCAAGGCCTTCTCATGACTCCTAGAAAGGGTCGAGAGCTTCAAGCTTTTAGGTGTCCAGATCACCAACAACCTGGTGGTAATGGAGGCATGTTAAAACACCAGATTCGACATACTGGGACATTGGACCAGCTTTAATTATGAATGCCAAGGCCTCAAACTCCTTACCCCCTCAGACCCTTCGCCTACGCCATATACCTCAGATCCTCTCATATTTCACATGTTACCTCCATGTCACCCATATCACCTCCATCATATCTAATTTACAATACAGTATCTAAATGTTAAAACTGAAGGTAGGGGTTTTTTTTAGATTTCGAAACCTAACAAAAGAATTCCATAAAAATCAATTTTTATGGATTCCTCACTTTGGGCTGGAGTTCCCCCTTGGGTCACAACTCCTCTGCATGGCCATGAACTAACATAACTGCCCCAATTCCATGAATATAGTGGGCATCTAAAATAACCACTCCTGCAGTGGAATAGGCAAGGGCAGGATTGCTGAGCACAGGCTTGCTGCCCGCTGTCTTTTCCCATGACAGTAAAAATTCGACTCACCAGGAATAGGGGTGGGAATTCTAAAATTGGGTCCTGTCCGCCATTTTTAAATCCCGTCCTCTGTTCCGACATGGATGGAGGCAAGGAAATCTGGGCCTTACGGTTTATGTTTAATCCACATATGTAACCTCCAAAAACGAAAACAGAATATTCAAGAATACCATCAATTGCATGTACACCAAACAGCAAATTTACTCTTGCTCCCAAAATAAAATGTAGATATAGTCAGTATCTCTTGTAAAGCCTGCATCACACCCTTGGCTACAGGAGCAGTATTTTTGAAACAACCCATCTTGGACTAAAAAAGGCCTATTATCTGGGGTAAAAGCCTGCACACCTGCCTCTTTTATATATCTAATATAGGTCCGTAAAGAGAAAAAGATTGACAAAAACAAATGGAGGCCCCTTACAGTTAGAAATGGGGGAATTCATAATGGCGAACAAAGAAATGGCTGAGGAACTAAATTCATACTTTGCTTCTGTCTTCACAAAGGAAAACATGAATAATGTACAGCAAATTTAGAGAAACCCAAGTTTTTTTGTGAAGAGGTGAAGGAAATCAGGATTAGTAGAGAAATGGTTTTGGGGAAATTAATGAGACTGAAGGTGGGTAATTCCCCGGGGTCTGATAATCTACATCTCAGAGTACTTAAGAAAGTGGCCCTAGAGATAGTAGATCCATTGGTGGTTATTTTTCAAAATGCTTTGGATTCTGGAATGGTTCATACAGATTGGAGGGTGACTAATGTAAACTCGCTTTTCAGAAAGGGAGGTAGAGAGAAAACAAGGAACTATAGACCAGTGAGCTTAACATCGGTAGTCGGGGAGTTGCTAGAGTTCATTATCAAGGATTTCATAGCACAGCACATGGAGAGCAGTGGTATAATCGGACTAAGTCAGCATGGATTTATGAAAGGGAAATCATGCTTGACAAATCTACTGGAATTCTTTGAGGATGTAACTGGTAGAGTTGACCAGGGAGAAATGGTGGATATGGGTTATCTAGACATTCAAAGGGCTTTCAGCAAAGTCTTGCATAGCAGATCATTATGTAAAGCTAAAACCATGGGATTATGGATAGTGTCTTGAGATGGATAGAAAGCTGGTTAGCAGATAGGAAACAAAGAGTTGGAATAAATGGGTCTTTTTCCAATTGGCAGGCAGTGACTAGTGGGGCTCCACAGGGATCTATGCTAGGACCCCAACTGTTCACATTATATATTAATGGTTTGGAAGAGGGAACTAAATGTATTATCTCTAAATTTGCAGATGATACAAAGTTAGATAGAAAGGTGAGCTGTGAGGAGGATTCAGGGATGCTTCAGCGTGATTTGGACAGACTGAGTGAGTGAGCATATGCATGGCAGATGCAGTATAATGTGGATAAATATGAGGTTATCCAATTCAGTAGCAAAAATAGGAAGGCAGATTATTACTTGAATTGCAAGACCTTGGTGTCCACATGCATCAGTTGCTGAAAGTAAGCGTGCAGGTACAGAAGGCAGTAAAGAAGGCAAATGGTATGTTGGCCTTTATCGCGAGAGGATTTGAGTATAGGAATAGGAAATTTTTGCTGCAATTGTATAGGGCATTGGTGAGACCACACCTGGAGCATTGTTTTCCTTATCTGAGGAAGAATGTCCTTGCTATAGAGAGAGTGCAGTGAAGTTTTACCAGGCTGATTCCTGGGATGGCAGGTCTGTCATATGAGGAAAGAGTAAATCAGTTGGGATTATATTCATTGGAGTTTAGAAGAGTGAAAGGGGATCTTATAGAAAGTTATAACATTCTAACAGGATTAGACAAGGTAGGTTCAGAACTAATGTTCATGAAGGTGGGGGAGTCCAGAACTAGGGGTCATAATTTGAAGATAAGGGGTAAACCTTTTAGGATTGAGGTAAGGAGAAATTTCTTCACCAAGAGAGTGATGAATCTATGCATTTGACTTGATTTGATTTGATTTATTATTGTCACATGTATTAACATACGGTGAAAAGTATTGTTTCTTGCGCGTTATACAGACAAAACATACCGTTCATAGAGAAGGAAATGAGAGATTGCAGAATGTAGTGTTAGTCATAGCTAGGGTGCAGAGAAAGATCAACTTAATGCAAGGTAGGTCCATTCAAAAGTCTGATGGCAGCAGGGAAGAAGCTGTTCTTGAGTCGGTTGGTGCATGACCTCAGACTTTTGTATCTTTTTCCGATGGAAGAAGGTGGAAGAGAGAATGTCCGGGGTGGTGTGGGGTTCTTAATTATGCTGGCTGCTTTGCCGAGGCAGCGGGAAGTGTAGACAGAGTCAATGGATGGGAGGCTGGTTTGATTGATGGATTGGGTTACATTCACGACCTTTTGTAGTTTCTTGCGGTCTTGGGCAGAGCAGGAGTCATACCAAGCTGCAATACATTCAGAAAGAATGCTTTCTATGGTGCATCTGTAAAGGTTGGTGAGAGTCATAGCTGACATGCTAAATTTCCTTAATCTTCTGAGAAAGTAGATGCATTGGTGGACTTACTTAACTATAGTGTCAGCATGGGGAGACCAGGACAGGTTTTGGTGAGCTTGAAGCTTTCGCCCATTTCTACTTCGTCCCCATTGATGTAGACCGGGGCATGTTCTCCTCTACGCTTCCTGAAATCGATGACAATCTCCTTCATTTTGTCGACATTGAGGGAGAGATTATTATCGTTGCACCAGTTCACCAGAATTCACTATCACAGAAAGTGGTTGAGGCCAAAATGTTGTGTGATTTCAAGAAGGCATTAGATATAGCTCTTGGGGCTAAAGGGATCAAGGAATGTGGGGGATGGTGGAATCAGGATATTTAATTTGATGATCAACCATGATCATAATGAATGGTGAAGCAGGCTCAAAGGGCTAAATGGCCTATTCCTGCTTTTATTTTCTACATACGTTTCTTCTGTTCACCATCAGGAATCCTGATTTTAAGTCGCCGACACATTTCCCATCATGTGCTCACTGGCGACACAGTCAGTTGCTTTCAGGAAATTGGCCAAATGGAAAACCAACAGCATTGGCTTGGGACTGCAGCACAACTTGCGTTGAGGCAGTGTAGTGCAATAAATTCTTTTACCACCACCCAAGGCAGGTAATCCAAAAGGATGCCCACCAATGACATACAATAGTAATTTAGATAATAAGAAAATTGGCTTTGTCGTACTACATGACACTGTCATGAGGCCTCAACTTCTATTATCCTGGATCACAGAAACAGAAGCGCCTATTTGATGTTAGCCAGAATCAATGCATTCATTGAGAGATTTTTTTTCTTGATGAATATCCGTCTACTTATTTCTATAAGTGGTTGTATAAATAGGTCCAGATTGAGATGATCAACAGCTCCACCTAATTGTCCCCATCTGCTTTAAAAATGTGAAAGCAAGAATACATAAATAATATATTTGACGTGAAATAGGCAATGATAAAAGAAGAATCGTTGACACTAGTTAATAAGTGAAAATGAGGGAAAATATGTATCAGAAAGAAATAAAAATATCCCAATAGTTTCAAAAGCATATAACATGAAAAATAAGAAAAGCAAAAACCTGAATTATTTCATAGAAAAGCAACTTTGTCCCACTTAACATTGAGTGAAATAATTTTTTTTTGTTTCTTTGTGGAATATTGTGTTTTATGATCTTGGCTCAAAATGAGCTTAGTCGAGCCAATTCAGCCTTTTGGACCAGCTAAGGCTCAGCTTGACCTTGCATTCTAATTTGTTCATTTCTAATACGTGTTCAACCACAGCCACGTGATCAGATTTTAGATTTCTTACTGGTTTATTCTTCTCAGGTATTGGATCATTTAGATTATAAAGCTCCGCCCTCATCATAAATCATTCCTTATACCTTCATGGGTCTCAATCAAGTATTTCCAAATTTATCTTGGTTGCAAAAGCAATTGTTTTGCCACGATGCTATTTACTCTAGGACTCACTATAGATGGTACTTTAAAGCAGAGGCCAGATGATGTATAATCATTTCCACTTGATTCAATAGAACCTATTTACATGTAGCTAAGTGATGACCTCATTAACCTTTCTTCAATTGTTATGAAATTTATATTTTTGTTAACTTTCCATAACGTAAGAAACGTCAATGCTGTGAAACAGAATGTTTGTAATTTGGCTCTAAGAGCCAACAGTAAGCACTCCTAAATGAGGTACAAGGTGCAGTTGCCTTTCCTTTGGCCCAAAATCAGAATTACTTTCCGCAGCACGCATCATTGTAACTTCTCATCTCGTTATCAAATCCCCTCAGATAAGACATAGATTGGGTAGTCGTGTCAAGTCAGTCTGGTACGCAGCATTTGCCTTCATTTCCTGGAAAATCAAGTTGATTCTTATGCTGTAAACTGCCCCATATATGTACTTTCACCACACTAAACACAGAAATCTGTCATCACCTTGAAGAAGACATTCCTGAGGCTTGGCACCAGAACTGTGGAAACATGTTTTTTTTATTTGGTCTTGGGCTTTGAATGACATTGGCAAGATCCCCATTCATTCCCCAACCCTAGTTGCCCCGAGGAGATGGTGGTGGGCCCGCTATTTAAGGTCGGAACTTTTTCAATCATAGAATCTCCACAGTGCAGAAGGAGGCCACTCAGCCCATCAAGCCTGCACCGACAACAATCCCACCCAGACACCATCCCCACAAACCCATGCATTAACCCGCAAGTCTCTCTGATACTAAGGGCCAATCAACCTAATCCACACATCTTTGGACTGTGAGAGGAAACTGGAGCATCCGGAGGAAACCCACGCAGACACGGGGAGAATGTGCAAACTCCATACAGTCACCCGAGGCCGGAATTGAACATGGGTCCTTGGTGCTGTGAGGCAGCAGTGCTAACCACTGTGCCACCGTGCCAAAGGATGTGTGCATCCTTTGCTAGGCTACTTCAAAGTGAATTAATAGTCAACCATATAGTGTAAGACTAGATATATGTGGTGTGTAGGCCAGAGTACTTAGGGCTAGCGGGTTCTTACTCTTCGAGGACACTAGTGACTGTTGTGTATTTACATCAAACTTTAACTTGCATTGCCATTTTGTTTCTGATGCCGACCTACAAATTGCTAGATTTATTGATTAAGTTTCATAATTTTCCATGTGGTTGGATTTGAATTTATGACCTCTAGTTTGGTATTACCATAAAGATGGCACACACTCCTTCCTCTGTACCTGAAGAGTAAGTATTATACAATATTTTGTAATATATTCAGGGATAATTGCATACTTGGATTGAGCTTTATGAAGACAATTGCAGTTTCTGAAGCTCTACATTATCATTATTTGATAGAATATGACACAAGTTTGTCTTGTCAGAAAGTTGTGGCAATGTCCTCACACATTTTATAATGAATTGTACTGATCACGAAAAATTGATGGTATCCATTGTTCGCACGACTAGAGTACAGCAGCCTGATGATCAACCGAGGAGGAGGTGGGGGGAGGGCAGGATTAGGCCACTCGGCCCATCGTGTTTGCTCTGCCATTCAATCATGGCTGATATTTTTCTCAACCCCATTTTCCTATCTTTTCCTCGTAACCTTCATCCCTTTACCAATCAAGAACCTATCTATTTCTGTTTTAAATACATTCAATGACCTGGTCTCCACAGCCACCTGTGGCAATGAATTCTACAAATTCACCACCCCCCTGACTGAAAAAATTCCTCCTCATCTCAGTTCTAAAGGGTCATCCTTTTACTCTGAGGCTATGCCCTCAGATCCTAGTCTCTCCTACTCATGGAAACATCTGCTCCACATCCACTCTATCCAGGCCTTTCAGCATTCTGTAAGTTTCAATGAGATCCCACCTCCCCCCCACCAACACCGCCACCCCCCCCCCCCCCACCCCACCCCCAAGTCCTTCTAAACTCCATTCAGTACAGACCCAGAGACCTCAAACGCTCCTCATGCATCAAACCCTTAATTCCTGGGATCATTCTCATTACCTCCTCTGGACCCTCTCCATGGCCAGCACATCCTTCCTTAAATATGGGACCCAAAATTGCTCACAAAATTCCAAATGTGGTCGAGCCAGAGCCTTATGAATCCTCAGCAGTACATCCCTGCTTTTGTATTCTTGTGGGTCAAGTTGCTCAGTTTGAAACAAATAGCATTGACTTCTAAAAAAGCAAGCTATACCTGGCTAATTGAAAGATGATAGTCATGATGTGGAGATGCCAGCGTTGGACTGGGGTAAGCACAGTAAGAAGTCTCACAACACCAGATTAAAGTCCAACAGGTTTATTTGGTAGCAAATACCATAAGCTTTCGGAGCGCTGCCCCTCCTCTCCATCTGACGAAGGGGCAGCGCTCCAAAAGCTTATGGTATTTGCTACCAAATAAACCTGTTGGACTTTAACCTGGTGTTGTGAGACTTCTTACTGTAATTGAAAGTTGAGTCAGGGCGGATGACCCTAGAATGAATCTGCGGGCTGCTGAGTGCAGAGGTGGGCTGGCGCAAGACCGCCTTCTGTGCTTCAGCGCTGTGCTGAATTAAATTAAAATAGGCTGTAACTTCAGAACTCCAGGTTGAGTTTGAGGGGGAATTTCTTTCAAATGTTATCAGGTAAGGTGAACAAGACAATTGCCCAGAAGTGCAAACTTTTCCTGGGCAATTACGCCGCAGAGGTAGCCATCTGAAAATGTGATTTAACTCGCAAACTTTGGTTGGTCCCAACTAGATTACATAATTACCCAGAAAATGTCTCAAGTATTAAAACAACTTTTAACTTCTGGGCAAGTATTGTAGACCCAGGCGACTCCCCCACTCAATCCCCAAAGATCAACCAAGGGACTCACCTCCCCCCCCCCCCCCGACAAACTATTGCCCCTGCCACAGTTCTTCCCCTGCCCACGAGGAACAACCCCCAACAGGAACTCCTCAACCCACAGGATTCCACCAGTCACACATTAGAACGTAAGAATTAGGAGCAGTATTCTAGATTCAGGAGAATTCTAGATTCATGACATTCTGTGTGAAGTAATTCCTTCTCATTTCTTTTTTAAATCTGCTATCCTTATCCTAAAATTATGGCTTCTCATTCTAGAATGTCCAACAAGGGAAACATCGGCTCTACAGCTATCCTGTCAAACCCACTTAGCATCTTTTATACCTTAATTAGGTTTCCTCTATCTTCTAAACTCCAGCGAATATCGGCCTCATCTGCTCAATGTCTCTTCATAAGACAACTCCTTCATCACTGGAATCAACCTAGTGAACCTTTGAACTGCCTCGAATGCATTTACATCCTTCCTCAAGTAAGGGGACCAGAACTGTGCGCCGCACTCCCGATGCTCTGTATAGTTGCAACAGCACTTCACTACTTTTATACTTTTTCCATTAGCAATGAATGCTAAAATTCTATTTGCCTTCCTTATTACATGCTGCACCTGCACACTAATTTTCTGCAATTCATGCATGAGAATACGCAAATCCCTCTGCAATAAAGTTTCTCTCCATTTAGATAATTTTGCCTTTTTATTCCTCTGACCAAAATGGATAACCTCACTTATCCACGTTAAATTCCATCTGCCAAATTTTGGCCCACTGACAACCTATCCATATCCATTTGCAAATGTCCTATTTCCTCATTGCAACTTGCTTTCCCACCTATTTTAGTGTCGGCTGTAAATTTGGCTACAGTGCATTCTATCCCTGCATCCAAGTCATTAACGTAGATTGCAAATAGTTGAGGCCCGAAGAATTGTTCTCCCTTGTCCACCAGGCCTGACTCTCACCACCCTCTGCAGACCTGACCCCTCCCTGCCCGACACCTCCACACCCAAAGCCTGACGCAAGCCCCCTTTGACTTTCTGGCCTGTCGACCTCCAACCCCCCATCCAACTCCCACCGTCTCTGATTCCCTCCACCTCCAAACCATTGATCTCTGACCCTCCCTGACCTCTGACCCCCCCACCTCTTAACCAACCCCCACCCCACCCCAGACCTCCAAATCCCCCCATCTCAATTCATATCAACTTACCTTACACATCTTCTCCCTGGCCAGTCAGGACCTTTAAACCTCAATGGACCTAATGCCATAAAAAAGGAGACATGGACTTCTTCCCTTTGACTCAGCTGCACTTCGATGCTAGATCCCAGGAACTTGCTGCACAGCCTGGATTTCGCCCAGCTTGAGACGGGGTGAAATAGGATTGACAAATTTAAAGTAAGAAATTGGGAATGGAGTGGCAATTCAATGCTCGTGGCCACACCAAGGGAATTCAGGCCCAATAATAATAAAACAAAAAACATTCTGCCAATTCTAACAACCCTCCCCAACAACCCACAGACTCCCTATGCCTGATCAATGCCACCTATGCCAACACATACCCCACCCACCCGTCTGGCCCCCACAACCCTATGCCAACTTAGTTATCTTCTACCCACCCTCAATACTAATAAAATAAATAGGCCCCTATACTCCCTATGCTAAGTGCCAATTCATGCCAACCCATTCCCCTCCACCCTTTGCCCTTACCCCCTCTATGCAGCATACCTCATGTCCTTGGACAGTTCCCTGAAAGCTTTAGCACTACATGGATAGCTTTGACAGCTGGACAGCTCTTTGTTAGTCGGACAGTTCCAGTGAGTTTTTGCATAAAAAGTGCATTATCATGTTCACCTTTAACAATACAAAAGGGTGCCTAGCCTTTCCTAAAGAAGCACCTTACCTCTCCCAGAGGGGTATCTTGGTTATCCATAACAATCCACCAAGTTCAGACATCCTCTTACCTGTTCTAATCTGCACACACTGGATTTCACATTCCCGTTGTTCCAAAATACCACTACAGTAGAGGCAGCTGGTGATTTAAATGGCCAGCTGCTTCCATAAATTACAAATGTGCAGACCCCGACCCAGCTCCAATCTCCCCCATGTGAAGATGGAAAATGGCAGGTTCAGGAGCAAGACTAAGATTTTTTGGCCATTTCCAGGATTTTCACAACAATAGAGAATTGTCGTGATGAAAATCCCAGGTCTTTCAGATAGGTCAATGATATAAATTGGGAAAAATAATAATTCTCGCACTTATATCTGTGGGGGTCCACTTGCAATTGGTGTTCATGCACAGCCATAAGACATAGGAGCAGAATTAGGCCACTTGGCCCATCGAGTCTGCTCCGCCATTCAATCGTGGCTTATTTTTTTTCTCATCCCCATTCTCCTGCTTTTTGCCCATAACCTCTGATCCCCTTATTAATCAAAAATCTATCTATCTCTATCTTAAAGACACTCAATGACCTGGCCTCCACAGCCTTCTGTGGCAAAGAGTTCCACAGATTCACCACTCTCTGGTTGAAGAGTGCCCCAAATGAGTGTGTCAATAGCTGTTTGAAAGTCCTATATATATATAACTGTAATCTCTCTTGTGGGCTACTCCTGAGTCATTACCAAAGCCTCAACATCATTCATCATTTGAGACAACTAATCCATAATCATCTGAAAATTCATATGCCCGACATAGTGTATTCCCATTGAATACTTAACTGGTGATTTCTCCCCAAAATTTGTCAATACGATTTAATTTTCACAAACGTGTGTCGATTATCCTTAGTTCATCCATTTACTTCTAAATATTCAGGCATTTGCCCACAACTGACATTCATTAGCTACTTCTCATCTCTTCTTGAAGAACTGGCATCTCTTCAATTTAAAGAGAATTGCAAAATTGTAGCCAGTGTCTCTCAAATTTCCTTTTGGGCTTCATTCAAAAGTCTGTGGTGAATGTCAAAGCCTGGTGATTTATTCATTTGGAAATCTGCTGGATTTTTCAGACCCAATTTCTTATCCACAGTTATCTTTATCACTTTTTCCATAACCTCCTTCAATACACCTACAGCCTTTGATTTGATTTATGATTGCTACATGTATTGGGATACAGTGAAAAGTATTGTTTCTTGTGCGCTATACAGACAAAATATACCATTCATAGACTACATAGGGGAGAAGGAAAGGAGAGGGTGCAGAATATAGTGTTAGAGTCATAACTAGGGTGTAGAGAAAGATCAACTTAATATAAGGTAGGTACATTCAAAAGTCTGATGGCAGCAAGGAAGAAGCTGTCCTTGAGTCGGTTGGTACATGATCTCAGACTTTTGTATGTTTTTCCTGACAGAAGAAGGTGGAAGAGAGAATGTCCTGGGTGCGTGAGGTACTTGATTATGCTGGCTGCTTTGCCGAGGCAGCGGGAAGTGTAGACAGAGTCAAAAGATGGGAGGCTGGTTTGCATGATGGACTGGGCTAAGTTCACAACCCTTTGTAGTTTCTTGCGGTCTTGGCCAGGGCAGGAGCCATACCAAGCTGTGACACATCCGGAAAGGATGCTTTCGATAGTACATCTGTAAAAATTTGCGAAACAGAGCCTTTCTAGGGCATGTGTATATTGTACTTGGAGATACAGTGATCTCCAAACTGTTGATCCTACAATGAGAGAGGGAGTGATGAGCAAGCAAGACTTGTGTGATCCCAAGTCAGATCTCAGAATAAGGGCCACTTTTCTCAATTACAAAACTGCTGTTGATTCATAGGCGGAGACAGCGGGCACCTTCAGCAGGAGCCAGATTCAATAACTTGCTCAGAAACTAGCTCAAGCCAAAAACTGCGTTTGAATCTGGCTCTCGAATTTTTGTACAAATCTGAAAAGATCTTGTTGTGAATTCCAGCTTTTGATGATGAAAAGTGTACTAGTAAATTCAGATGTACACCAGCAGCAGAAAGTTAGTTTGCAGTAATGGGAATTTAACCAGCAAAAAGCCCAATTTAAAAAAAAATCTTCCTGGCCATTCGTTGAGGTCCCTTTTGTAGCTTGAGTTGTACAGACCAGAAATAGAATCATAGAAACCATAGCAGAAAGCTGCAGCTATGATTCTATGTGCTGAGCTAATGATTGCAACCTGGGCATCATTGAGGGTGTTGCAGTTCAGCATCTCTGGGTTAGGGTGTGTGAGTTTGATTCCGGCTCAGTGACTCCTACTGGAGTAAAGTTAGGCCATTGTGATGTTTCACAGTTGAATAGATCAACTATTGTTCAGGCTCAGATTTGAAGAATGTTCCTCTGACAGTATGCTGGAAGGCACCACTGTCTGGAATTATGCTCCAACATGGACTGCATCAAAGAGGGAAGAAAAATCAATGGCTCAAATTTCCACAAGGCAGGAAAGGTTCCGCACATTAGACAAAATAGTGGAGTCCCAAAACAGCTTTTATGCCAGCGGGATTTCCCAGATTGATTGTCCACTAATAATGGGAATCCCAACTTCGAAAGTCAGGATCCCTATTTGATTGGATTTAAATATCATTATCAGACCTTAATGCCTGATAGTCTCTCCCCTTCCCCATTGGATTGTCCATTCACCTCAGTGTGAGGACACGCCGCTGTGAATTACAACAGGTCTCCAGCATGGTGCACCTGGCGAGCAGAACCGGCCAAAAGCACACAGGTGAGTACAGCCCCAGGGATGTGGGGGGAGAGGGTCACGCCCGGGCTGTCCACTGGTATTTCTCCTGATGCTGCCCTGGCACTGCCTGGGCACTATGCAGTGGCACTGCCACTGGTTCCATGCTGGGGGGAGGTTATTGCATGGATGGGTGTTCCGTGGGTGGGGTTTCTGTGTCCATGGAGAGTGGTCCATGTTGATGGTGGGGAGGAGTGCTGGTGGCAGTTCTGTGGTGGCGGAGTGGGGATGCCAGAGGTTCAGTGGTGAGGTGGGTGGGGTGGGGGGTGGGGAGGGGGGTGGTGTTTGGCAGGGAGGGGGTTGGGGGGGAAGGAGGGTTGATTTTTATATTTTGAAGAACTAAGTTGCTAGTGCGGCAGATTCAGTCAGAGCCCATCCCGCCAATGTGACATTGTGGTGCCCACCCCATAACTTTCTACTGCCCAGATAGCCAAATATATGGCAGAGGAAACATAGAAACATAGAAAAACTACAGCACAAACAGGCCCTTCGGCCCCACAATTTGTGCCGAACATATCCCTACCTTTTAGGCCTACCTATAACCCTCCATCCTATTAAGTCCCATGTACTCATCCAGGAGTCTCTTAAAAGACCCTATTGAGTTTGCCTCCACCACCACTGACGGCAGCCGATTCCACTCGCCCACCACCCTCTGTGTGAAAACCTTCCCCTGAACATTTCCCCTGTACCTACCCCCCAGCACCTTAAACCTGTGTCCTCTCATAGCAGCCATTTCCACCCTGGGAAAAAGCCTCTGAGAGTCCACCCAATCTATGCCTCTCAACATTTTATATACCTCTATTAGGCCTCCTCTCATCCTACGTCTCTCCAAGGAGAAAAGACCGAGCTCCCTCAGCCTATCCTCATAAGGCATGCCACTCAATCCAGACAACATTCTTGTAAATCTCCTCTGCACCCCTTCAATCATTTCCACATCCTTCCTGTAATGAGGTGACCAGAACTGAGCACAGTACTCCAAGTGGGGTCTGACGAGGGTCTTATATAGCTGCATCATTATCCTCAGACTCCTAAACTCAATCCCTTGATTGATAAAGGCCAGCACACCATACGCCTTCTTAACCACCTCCTCCACCTGCGGGGTCGATTTTAGAGTCCTATGGACCCGGACCCCAAGGTCCTTCTGATCCTCTACAGTACTAAGAGTCTTTCCCTTTATATTGTACTCCTTCATCCCATTTGACCTGTCAAAATGGACCACTACGCATTTATCTGGGTTGAAGTCCATCTGCCACTTCTCCACCCAGTCTTGCATCCTATCTATGTCCCTCTGTAACTTCTGACATCCCTCCAGACTATCCACAACCCCACCAACCTTCGTGTCGTCGGCAAACCTACCATCCCGTCCCTCCACTTCCTCATCCAGGTCATTTATGAAAATGACACTCAGCAAAGGTCCCAGAACGGATCCCTGGGGCACACCACTGGTGACCGACCTCCATTTCGAAAAAGACCCATCTCTGCCTCCTTTGGGCAAGCCAGTTCTGGATCCACAGGGCAGCAGCCCCTTGGATCCCATGCCCTCTCACTTTTTCTAGAAGCCTTGCATGGGGGACCTTATCGAAAGCCTTGCTAAAATCCATATAAACCACATCTACCGCTTTCCCTTCATCAATGTGTTTAGTCACATTTTCGAAGAACTCCACCAGGCTTGTAAGGCACAATCTGCCTTTGACAAAGCCGTGCTGAGTATTCTTGAGCATACTAAACCTCTCTAAATGCTCATAAATCCTGTCCCTCAGGATCTTCTCCATCAGCTTACCAACCACTGAGGTTAGACTCACCGGTCGGTAATTTCCTGGGCTATCCCTATTCCCCTTCTTGAAAATAGGAACCACATCCGCAATCCTCCAATCCTCCGGCACCTCTCCCGTCTCCATCGACGACACAAAGATCATCACCAGAGGCTCTGCAATCTCTTCCCTCGCCTCCCACTGTAACCTGGGGTACATCCTATCTGGACCCGGTGACTTATCTATCTTGATGCCATTCAAAGATTCCAGCACAATCTCTTTCTTTAAGGAAGCCAACATTGGTGTCAGCAGCTTCCATCCCTGTTTTCCACCCGCTGTGCTACTCTGCAAAGAAATGAGAAAATTCCACCTATTGCTTTTTTTCTTAGCTGCATGAAGGTTGCAAAGGTGATATATCACCCAAGTTGTAATTACTCAATCTTTGTTGATTTTCAGCTTGAAGTCAAATGTCACAATTTCACTGCCACAGTGTTTCAGCTATATTAACTTGCTGTAGACAAGAATGACAAGATAGGGGATTGAATTGATGGAAATCATTATTTGAGCCTGTAATTTAAAAACGGCCCCAAACAACATATTTATCTGACAATAATCAGTGAGGTAAGTTATGCCTCTTTCAAACCAGCGTAGCACAGCTTCCTCCAGCCCCTGGGTATGTAAGTTTTAGACAAAAGAATAACCTTGAACGACATCCAATTGATATGATATCCCAATACTCTCCCAAATGTTTAACCAAGTTTTCCGGGTCTGAAATAAATATGGTCATTGTATATCATCTGCATCCAAGGATGTTTTATCGATTTTAGATCAAACTCTGATCTCGTCAGTTTTGGGGGCAACTTCTAAATCTGATAAATGTTTTAATGAAAATACAAAATGGCACATGTGATAAATATGCCTTTATTAAACTGAGAAACTAAGCTGAGGGCCATTTCTCTGATGCAGAGCTCCACCAACATTAAAAAGAGTAAATGTGAAGTAAATCAAGAGATGATAAACATTTCACCCCAAGTTTGTGTTTCATAAAATCCTTACAGTGCAGAAGGAGGCCATCTGGTCAATCGAGTCTACACCAACCACAGTCCCACCCAGGCCCTCTCCCCGTAACTCCACTTATTTATCCTGCTAGTTCCCCCTGGTACTAAGGGGAAATTTAGCACGGCCAATCAACCTAACCCGCACATCTTTGGACTGTGGGAGGAAACCGGAACACCTGGAGGAAATCCATGCAGACATGGGGAGAATATGTAAACTCCACATAGAAACATAGAGACATAGAAACCCTACAGTGCAGAAGGAGGCCATTCGGCCCATCGAGTCTGCACCGACCACAATCCCACCCAGGCCCTACCCCCACATATTTACCCGCTAATCCCCCTAACCTATGCATCCCAGGACTCTAAGGGGCAATTTTTACCCTGGCCAATCAACCTAACCCGCACATCTTTGGACTGTGGGAGGAAACCAGAGCACCTGGAGGAAACCCACGCAGACACGAGGAGAATGTGCAAACTCCACACAGACAGTGACCCAAGCCGGGAATCGAACCCAGGACCCTGGAGCTGTGAAGCAGCAGTGCTAACCACTGTGCTACCGTGCCGCCCTTGGCTCACCCCATAGGCAGTGAGCCAAGGCTGGAATTGAACCTGGGACCTTGGCACTGTGAGGCAGCAGTGCTAACCACTGTGCCATCGTGCCACCTTCAAATGTTTAAAAGCCAAAAGTTCTGAAAGGGAGGAAAGACACAGGAAGGTAAAAAATAGGTGATGGCTTAGTGGTATTATAGCTGGACTAGTAATCCAGAATCTCAGCGAATGTTCTGGGGACCCAGGATTCGAATCCCACCATGGCAGATTCAACAAAAAAAATCTAGAATTAAGCATCTACTGATGACCATGAAACCATTGCCGATTGTTGGAAAAAACCCATCTGGTTCACTAATGTTCTTTAGAGAAGGACATCTTCCATCCTTACCTAGTCTGGCCTACATGTGACTCCAGAGCCACAGCAATGTGGTTGACTCTCAGACTGCCTTCTAAACAAGGGCAACCAGGGATGGGCAATAAATGCTGGCCAGCCAGCAACGCCCACGTCCCATGAATTAATAAAAAAACAATTTAAGATCATAAACAAACAATGAAATTGTGCGACAGATCTTGATTTCAATGCAGTGAGGAGGTAGAGAGAGAGAAATGTACATGGAAGGTGGCATATTTTGGACATAACAGGAAATAAAAGTTCAGAGGTACACCAATCAAGAGTGTAAGGGAGTTGCCAAAAAGTCACGCCAGCTATGATTTCAACATTTCAGTCTTGGACAGACTGGGCTTTAGAGACTTTGAGAACAACCACAAGGAGAAGAAATCATTGAGATGGATGAAAAACAACAACAACAGTAATTTCTGCAGAAGTTCTTCTGATCTCCTACCGTAATGTTGGCATAAACTTCAGAGAAATGCTGTAAATAATTCTAATAGGAGATTGGGCAATGCATGTGGAAAGCCAAACCCTTAATTTCTTCAGCAGTGTGGTTCAACGAGATGGTTTGGCCAACAATGGTGACAAATGAAGGACAAAGATGGATCAAGGATAAGATGTACTAACTGTTGGTTCGACTTGCCAGAAGCATAAAAACTTGGAAGAATTTATTTGGATGCTTCGGAGCAATAAGAGAAGTGAATTTCCTTCAGTCTTTTCCCAACTGTCTCCCACTTTAGCTTCAGTGTAGCTAATTTACACATGTAAACAGAGTTTTCTAATGAAGTTACGGTATTTTATGAGGAGAACTCTCAAGGAAGCTCAGAGCAAAGATTTTTATAACGCAACTGAAGGATGTGCAGGAAAGCTGGGTTCTCAGATTAAGCTCTCCTACTGCAATTTTTAGCAGGACACCTGGTTTGAAAGAAGTTTGTGAAGGTAGATCAGGGAAATAGAGATTTTAAAAAAGCATTAAAGTGAAATTGTCACCTACCAAAACTATGCCCATCTTTCCTGGGACTCCATGTTTGAATCCCTCCAATCAGGGTGATTGCCTTTACCATGCCAAAATAGCTCTTATCAAAGTAACAGATGATGTCCTATGTAAATGTGACAGAGGTAAACCGTCCCCCGTCAACATATCAGCAGCTTTTGACATGGCTGATCATATGATCCTCCTCCAATGTCTCTCCACTGTCATTCATTTGGGTGGGACTGCTCTCAACTGGTTCCATTCTTATCTATCTAATCATAGCCAGAGAATCACCCACAGTGGCTTTTCTTTCTTGAACTGCAATTACCTCTTGTGTACCCCAAGGATCTATGTTTGGTCCCTCCTAATTCTCAACTACATGCTGCCCCTCAGCAACATCAGTCGAAAACACATCAGTTTCAACAACGCTGACAATATCCAAGTCTACCTTGCTGCCACCTCCTCCAGCCCCTCCATTATCTCAAAATTGGAAACGTTTATCCTAAATCCAGTATTGGATCTACAGAAATGTCCTTCAATTAAATATTGAGAAAACCAAAGCCATTGTCTCCCCCACCACAAATTCCGCTCCCTAACCACTAAATCCATTACTCTTGGCAACTGTCTGAGGCCAAAGCAAACTGTTCGCAACTTTGGTAAAATATATAACCCTGAGATGAACTTCTGATCATATACTGTACCAGTTCCACCATTAAGACTGCCTATTTCTACCTCTGTAATATCTTCCACATCTGCACCTCGCTGCATCACTGCTGAAATCCATATCCATGCCTTTGTTCATTGACACTTGACTATTCCATTGCACTTTTTAACAGCCTCCTGTAAGCTTGTCATCATCAAAAAATCTGCTGTCTGTGCCCTTACTAGAACCAAGTCCCATTCATCTTTCACATCTGTGCTCACTAACCTACATTGGCTCCCAGGTAATCAACATGTTGATTGTTATATACTCATCCATGTTTATATATCTTTCCTTTCCCCTCCCTACCAGCCCCACAACCCTCCAAGATCTCTGTGATCTGTCAACTCTGGCCTTTTGCGCATCCTCGATTTAAATTGCTGCACCATTGGTGATGGTGTCTTTATCTACCTGGTCCTAAGCCCTAGAATTCCCTCTCTATACCTCTCTGCTACTCTACCTCACTTACCTCCTTCAAGCCACTCCTTAAAATCTGCCTCTTTGACCAAGCTTTTAGTCATCTGATATCTCCTTATGTGGCTCGGTATCATATCTTGCTTTGTAATGGCCTTGTGAAGCACCTTGAGATGTTTTATTATGCTCATGCAATATAACTGCATGTTGCTGTTGAAGAAAGAACGGTGTAGAAGGAAGGGTACCTAAAGCATCCATGATTAAACAAAGGACGCCTAACTTTGAACAAGCCTTGGGCCTCGACCTCATGGTGAGTTATATGAGCACGCTAACCATTTTGGACTTGGGCACAGGACAAACCAATTTCGTCCCACTTTCATCAATTGGATGCATAGGCACTGAAAGGACCTACACCGTATTTACAATATGCACTAAATACGACATACTATTGTTTTGTTAGTTTCCAGCTACTAATTGAACTTCAAGAGTCAATATTTTATTTGACTTTAATCAGTTGTTTTGCACTGATGAATTTAAGTACATCCATCTGTGCCATTATATTTCAGTCTATAGTGGTTGGAGCCAGAATACTGAGGTAAATCCTGCAAATTAGTTATCACTATTAGAGTCGGGGAGAGGGGGGCGGGGGGGGGAAGCTATGATAAATAATTTTGTGTGCTGTTTCCAAAGATACTGACAAAATTGCATAAAGGGGCTGGAAAATTATGGTATCTACATTAATAATAGTGTAACTCACTTAAGCTATATTTTTTCTGGGACTTAGCAACATTGGAGGTGTGCAAGTCTCTAGGAATTTCTGGGCCATTTTCTGCGACTGTAAGTAATGGTAATTGCTATCTATGCTCCATAGTTTGCCATTCTATGCATTATTTGGATTAATATGTTGTTTTTTTTTCAAATATTACACTTTGCCAACTTTGAAAAGTTGGCAGGTTTAACATTGAAAAAATATTCCTATTATAGTATTGCCAACTTTTTATGTCCCTTAAACTAAATGATTACTAACATTTCTTAACTTTGTAATAACCTCTGACACCACACTAAAATATTTAAAAATTATACAAAGAAATATTTTTCATTAAATCTTTGATACACCAAGCCTGCGTATTGCTGTGGAAATGTTTAGAAACCTGACTCATTTATCTTCAATAAATGTTTTACTCCAAGAGCATTTGTTATGTCTGTTTTTCAAAAGATGTGTAATGTGTTCATGTGTGAACATGCTGACATTGACATTGTACAGCAAATTAATGTGTACCAGTAGTTCAATAATTGTACAATTTTTAATAAATGTCACAAGGGTAATTTAATTAAAAACATCATGAGGTATATTAATCAAAGCAGGCGCTGAAATGTTTTGCTTCATACAACAAGATCAAAGTGTGCTTCGTTTAATCTGCCTCTACTACCAAAGGAAACACATTAGAGAATGTTGGCCATTCATTGCCACTGCATGTATTTAAAGTTTTAAATCAAGTATAGTAATCTTTTCCTTCGGCTCCAATCAAGTCACCTCCAATATGAAGTCACATTTCTTGGTATTAAAATTTTGAACGAAAGGTTAGTCATTTAACTCTTTCCTACTCAGATAGGTCAAAAGTATTTTTTGTATCCCTGCATTTACATAACAAAGGCTGCTAACGATGCTTTTGATTTCTTTCAGGCCACAAATGAACAAGAATTCGTAAAAGTGTGGAAAAATCTCATCTCAATTTGAATTTATCTCTTCACTCTTTTAGGCTTCCTGGCATTATATATTACTGACCAGCTAAGATGATGGAGTACAACCAACTTCTAGAATTCCCTGCTAATACTAATAACAGGTAGGTAACAGATTTATTTTAGTTTCTTTTTTATCCCCCTTCTCCTGAGTCCAGAAGTGTCTGTGAAAGGAATCATGATGTTATTTCTGAAGCATCAATATTTCCCACCGAGCATAATGTTCGTTGAAAGAAAGAACCTTGAACGATGCCTGATCTGTTTACTGAACAATTCTGTTGAAACCATGGGGGCGATTCTCCCAGTCCGCTGCACTGCTTTTGTAGCACAGGGAGCCAGGAGACTCGAGCGGAGGCTATTTCGTGGGCGCAATGGCCTCTGCGCATCTCCAGCAGCCAGACTTCCGGCACCGTCAGCTCCACACCAGAAATCGCGCAGAGCTGCATAATTTATGCAAATATTCATTTGCATACAATTTTAATATTATTAGCGGGCCTCGGACTGAAATTTCCAGGGCCCGCTAGCCTCTCCCCCACCACCAGGAGTGGTTCACTCCAGCGGGGTTTAGTATACTAGTGGCCCAACCCTGCTGGAATGAAGGGGGGGCAATTGAGGCCCCCCTAGAAGGTTGAGCGCTGGGGGTTGTCCCCTGGGCACTGCCACCTTGGCAGTGTCAGCCTGGGCCCCTGACACTGCCCAAGGGGCAAAGTCCCAATGCCTGATCACACCTTGGCACTACCCACTGGGCATTGGGCAGTGCCAAGGGGACGGGGCCTCAGGGGGGAGGAATGGTAGGGATTGGGGGACCCACTGCCACTCTGCATTTGGGTTGAGTGACAGAGGGAGGGAGGCCAGCGACTGGGATGGGCACCAGGGTAGCGGGGGGAAGCTGGCTCGGGCATGTTCGGGGCCCCCAGCAATTGGGCCTTTGGGGGGGTCGGAGGGCCAGCGATCGAGAGGCCGGCTGTGCAGAGCCAATGCGCATGCGCCGATCATGGCACTGACAGATCGGTGTATGCACAGTGGCCCTCTCAGCGCTATGCTGCTAGCTTCTCCAGCGGGAATAGGCCCCATCCACTGATTTTCCAGGTGATTCACGCTGAGGTACTCTGCAGTGCACAGAGTGTGGGAGATTAATTTTGAAACTCCTACTGAAAAAAGCAGTGGGATTTACTCTGGTTTTATGCAAATCCAACGCTTAGAATTTTTGGGGGAGAATCGCCCCCATAAACGTGCATCGATTAAAATTCTACTTAATAAGAAAGGTATCAACAAATATCAGATCTTCTTGATTTAGTGTCTGATTGTAATATTTTTAACACTAAATATATGCATGAAACATGGAGTTAACAGTGACTAATCTGTTGAAAACAAGTCGACCTGATGCTATCGCAATTTGAAGCCTCAAAAGACATTTGTTGTTGTTTCCATGAATACCTTTAACATGTAAACAAAAGCAAAAGCATTTTGTTGAGTACTCCTTTCACTCAATCAGCCACCTAGTTTTATTGCTTCATTAACTTAGGCCAACTGAAGATGCCTTACTTTGACTAACGTACTGACTTTAGCAGCCGTCTATCAGACAATTCTCCATGCAAAATACTTTTTTTCAAATTGTGAATATAAAGTAAAACAAAAACACAGTTTGTTCCAAGTATTAAATGTTTTTTGAGTAGGGCCTCTGCTAAACATTAGTACAAGGGAAAGAAAAATATCCAGCATCTAGATTTACAGAAAGCTTTTCTTTAGTTCTCCTGCTAGGCACACATACAAATACATAAGTAGATTAGAAACATGACTTTATGCCTGAGAAGAAGAGCAAAAGCTTGAGGTCTGCATGGAATAGAATCAGATATATATCTTCCCTGTTTACAAAAAATATGTAATCATATTTGAGAACAGAAATAAAAAGTATGTTAACAGTGCACTAATGTGTACGACAAAAATGAACGTAGCAAGCTGGAAAGAATATCTCGATTAAATCCTCACTTCAGGTCAGGTCCATTAGGTTCACTTGGAATTTTCTTCTTAAATCTTTTACTCCATTCTTAAAGCTACAAAGCTAATGTTCAGAATGGACCACCCAAATCCATTCCTTGCTTGCTCCAAAAACCAAATTGAAAATCCAATTGAATCCAATTCAAAGTGTCCACGAGAGAGACAAACAAGGTCCAGTTTAAAGTTAAAGTTAATTTATTAATCACAAGTAAGTCTTACATTAGCACTGCAATGAAGCTACTGCGAAATTCCCCTAGTCGCCATACTCTGGTGCCTGTTCGGGTCAATGCACCTAACCAACTTTCAGACTGTGGGAGGAAATTGGAGCACCTGGAGGAAACCCACACAGACACGGGGAGAACATGCAAACTCCACACAGGCAGTGACCCAAGTCGGGGATTGGACCCAGGTCCCTGGTTCTGTGAGGCAGCAGTGCTAACTACTATGCCACTCATTAGATTTTCTCTTGTTGAAGATGGTTATTGCCCGGCCATTGTGTGGTGCCGAATATTACTTATTGCTTATCAACCCAAGGCAGAATGTTGTCCAGGGCTTAGTGCATATTAGCTCAGACAGCTTCAGTATCTGAGGAGTCATGAAAGGTACTGAATGTTGTGCAGTCATCAGTGAACATCCCCACTTCTGACTTTACAATAGAGGGAAGGCTATTGATGAAGCAGCTGAAGATGGGTTGAGTCTGGGACACTACCCTGAGGAACTTGTGCAACATGCTCTAGGATGGAGATGATTTCCTTTAACAACCATAACCATCATCTTTTAGTATGACTCCAACCAGTGGATAGTTTTCACTCTGATACAAAGAACAAAGAAAAGTACAGCATAGGAACAGACCCTTCGGCCCTTCAAGCCTGTGCCAATGATGATGCCCCAACTAAAGTAAAAAAATACCTTCTGCCCTTACTTGGTCCATATCCCTCTATTCCCTCCCTATTCATGTACCCATCCAGATGCCTCTTAAATGTTGCTAATGTGCCTGCTTCTACCACCTCTTCTGGCAGCGTGTCTGTCTGCGTTAAAAACTTACCCCGCACATCTCCTTTAAACCTTCCCCCTCTCACCTTGAACCTGTGCCCCTTGTAATTGACACTTCCACCATTGCTGAGAGGGCCAGTCAGGCATTGGAACAGGTGCTAAAGAGTGAGTAGAGTTTGCAGAGCAAGTGGTCTGTGTGTACTCGGGCAGCTGAGCGGGCCGTGACCCTCCTGCACTTCAGGGAGTCATAAGAATTGAAAGGTTCCGGCAAGTGCAGCTGATTGCAAGCAAAGCACTGCTAAAAATGGGATTAAGATACTCAAAAATGTGGTTGAATAACAATGAAAATCAACATCCTTCAGCAGCAGAGTAAGAGCTCTGCTAAGAAAGGCAGAGGGGAAGGACAAGAAGTAATGGAGTGCGCTGCCAACATGAAACTACCTGATCAATCAGTGCCTCCAGAGATTGTACCTATCAATACAGATGTGCAGTGAGATTTGTACCCTCATTGTGGAGAGCTTCACACCTTACCATGGTGATTGCCATATCCTGCCAGTAGCTGTCAAAGTCATTAAAGCCTTGAACATCTTGGCCTCTGCTGCCTTCCAAGGATCAGCAGCAGACATTGGTGGCACCTTGAAAATGGCAGCAGATCACTGCATCTCGCAGGTCACCAGTGCCTTATTTGTGAAAGGGCACAGTGCATTCAATTCCAAACAGATGTGGCTTTGTGGGGACAGAGGTCACCATCACTTGATTTTCCCAGATGCACGGCATCCAGTGACCAGGTAGTGAAATTCATCAAAAGGAATGGTTTCCACTCTCACAATGCAGTCTCTAACTGCAAAAAGAGCTTCCTCCGTGTGTGTGGTCACTACCCTGGCAACTGCTCTGACAAATTCATCTTCCAGCAATCCAGGCTGCAGATCTCCATGCCACCACCCAAGTTTTGCAACTGGATTCTAGGGCATAAGGGCTATCGATAGAAGAGATGGTTACTTGCCCCTTTATGTGACCCTGAGACAGAGCTATAGAGATGCACCAACTGAAGCCATCTGCTAACGAGGGATACCATTGAACAAGTCACCAGACTTCAGAAGATGCAGTGCTGGTGCCTGACTGGTCAGTAGTGTCCTATAGTGCAAGGGTTGCTTGTATTGTGGTGGTGAGCTACACGGTGCTAAGTGAGGGAGTGGACCTTGAGGAAGGTGAGAAGAGTGAGACAGCTTATTGTAGAAGGTGGAGACAGAGGAAGATGCAGAGCAGTGTCTTGGCAGTGCAGGGAGGTGGCTGGGGCTGGCTCAGACATCAAAGCTCTCATCAGATTGGCGTGAATACCAGAGAATGTCTGATCCAGGTACGTTTCACCCAGCAGATCTGCATGCTCTGGAACTTGCTTTGATCTGCCCATGAGAACACTTCCATTGAAGACACAATCTTCAACAGTGCCATTCTTACCACCAATACATGATTCTCATCTGTCCAGCTGTCTCACTGCCCTTCTTCAGATATCATTGCTTCCCTTCACTACTCCTTTTCCAGTTTACCATTAAAGAACACATCTCAGGTCATGTGTCAGAATTTATAGTGATTGCAAAACACTACAAAGTGCACTTTAACGAGTGAAATAAACCCCAGTGAACTACTCAGTGTTCTGATTGTCAAGGCGATCTCCACTCTTGTGGCCTGGGATGTGGTGGAAGCAGCCTGGTTACTTGGCTCTGCCTGTGACTGAAATCCCCAGGGCGATTGTCCTCTTTGTGAAGGGACCATTAGATGCAGAGTCTGCTGCACCAGCAATATAATGGGCAGCCTCCATCATAGTGCCCTGCTGCATAGATGGTCCCCCAGTCAGAGAGGTCAAGGAGGCTGTTGAGAATGATGACGGCATGCGGTAAGGGTGGCACTCTCAACCTCTCTGTTGACTGTCTCAGCCCTTTGATGGTGCTCTGGATGGCTGAAGGGGATGACCAGCTGGAACCTAACTTGTATCCACTCCATGCATCTTTGTGCCATTAGCGCCACTGACTGGTCCAAACTCCAGAGTGTTTCATACATCTGTGCATGCCTGTGTGCTGTCCCTGTATTCGCTCAGTGCTGCCACACATGGCCCTCATGAGCTTAGCCACTCCCAATGGAGGAGCCCATGCATTCAAAGAACTGAGCCATTGTGGTGCACATGAACTGAATAGACTTCTCCATTCTCAGCCCACAACCCCGCACAGTAATAGGGAAGACTGACATGTGAGTGTACATCCCACACTGTTGGCCAAAGTAGAGTCGTTTCTGACTCCCAAAGTTCTGCGGCTGTGCCCAGCTGATCATGGCTATGTCTGCCCTCCATCCTCCCAGGGGGCTGCCCACCATTGCCTCTGCCTTTCTCACCTCCTCCTGCTCACTAGTGACTTGCTCCTCACCAGTGCCACCTTTTTCTAACTGCGCACAAGGACCCACCGATGTGAGTGTATCTGGGTTGATAGCTTGTATGATGTGAGGGTGATTACTTTGCTGTTTTGGATGCTTGAGAGGCCGTTGGAGATGCAGCAGTAATGTGTGCTACGTCACCATAACTGACCCTGTGAGATACATAAGAAGGAGTTTATGAGAACTCACTTGTGACAGCAGAAGCTTCTGCAGCCTGGAGGTTTCCCAATGCTTTGGCATTCTGTCAATGGAGAGAACTGCACCTTTCTCTAGAAAGAATAGACAGAGATCTGACCTGATAGAGGTTTTCAAGATTATGAAATGGTTCGAAAGGGTAGACGTATAGAAGGTGTTTCCAATTGCTGGTGAGACAAGAACTAGGGGCCATAAATATAAGATGGTCACTAATAAATCCAATGGGGACTTAAAGAAAAAGTCATCTACCCAAAAAGTGTTTTGAATATGGAACTAGATCCCATAGGGTGTAGTTGGTGTGAAATTAGGAGAAGTTAGATAAGCACATGAGGGAGAAAAGAATAGAAGGATATGTTCACGAGGGTTAGATGAAGTAGAATGAGCGGAAGCTCATATGGAACATAAACACTGGGCCAAATACTCTGCTTCTCCACTGTAAGTTTTATTATACTTTGCAATCATTGCCACCCTTGCTGACATACTATGGTTCGTTGTCGCTAATGGCATTGAATTTAAAATTCTCGTCCTTGTTTTCAAATTGCTCCATGGCTTGTCCCCGATCTCCATTCTTGTAATCCATCCCACGCCCTTCAGTCTTCTGATGCTAGCTTTGTGTGTGTTAATACCTCTCCTTGTCCTAAACCACTTCTCCTGAATTTCCTCCTTAAATCCTCTGCTTCTATACTTCAATTTTAAAACCCATCCTTTTGATCAAGACTTTGTCACCTCTTCCAATGTGACGATTCTTACATTGAATCCATTTTATTTCTCTCCCTCTTCAGTAAAATCCCTTAAATAGTTTCTATTTCTGAAGGGCTGAATAATTATAAGTTGTCTGTTGGTATTAAATGTGTGAATGCATCGTATCACATTACAGACTAAAAACTAATTAATCAAATGAATCTTTACATTTCTGTCCCTTCCATTCTAATGTGACAAAGACCAGAACTTGGAGTTTTTAGTAGGTTTGCAATAGTTGTCTCTTTAGTGAAATAATAATCTAACCTAAAGCCAGAGACACTGGCATTGGAACAAATGTGTGAATTCAAAACTTGAAAATCTACTATTTGGACTCCCAAACATATAACTGCACCATCGAACAGTTATTCTGGCTGCCAGCTATTACGCCTTATTTATGCACAAAATTCTTTGAGTGATTTTGCTATTGAAAGTGGCTTCTTACAAATAAATGAACATCACTGAACATATAGAAAAATCTCACAAATGAAGTGAAACTTTTTCCAATGTCTCACCAGCAATTGGAAACAGTCTCCTCAAAACAAGGACAAAGATTAACTTGAACTCAAGTAAAAAGTTAAACAGTGAACAGTTGCCGTTGGCCTTTTTAGAATTTTTTTATTTGTACAATCCATAACCAAATTATAGGCAAATCTGAACAGTGACCATTTATTTGGAGACCAAGTTCTCGGGGGACTTTTCCCAAGCTGTTGGCGATGAGTTTAAGGGTGAACAAGGTGGGAAAGTCCCAGGAATTATATGGGTTAAGAGGCTGATGGGATCCCACCCTCTGCTGGCTTTGTGTGGCTTTTGCTACCAAATAAACCTGTTGGACTTTAACCTGGTGTTGTTAAACTTCTTACTGTGTTTACCCCAGTCCAACGCCGGCATCTCCACATCATGGCTTTCCCTGGGACAGGTTGAAGGTGAAAAAGGAATCCTTCTGGCTGCAGCAGGTTTGAAAGTTGTTGAGAAGCCACTTGAGAAGTAATTTAACACTGAAACCAAAAGAGAAAACACTGGAAAATCTCAGCAGGTCTGACAGCATCTGTAAGGAGAGAAAAAAGCTGACATTGAGTCCAGATGATGTTTGTCAAAGCTTTGACAAAGAGTCATCTAGACTTGAAACGGCAGCTCTTTTCTCTCCTTACAGATGCTGCCAGACCTGCTGAGATTTTCCAGCATTTTCTCTTTTGATTTCAGATTCCAGTATCTGCAGTAATTTGCTTTTATTCTTAATTTAACACTGAATCCTGGGTTTCCCAGCCATAGCGGCCGTTTCCCAACCAGTAAGCAATCCACCGGGGTTATCAAGGCTAGTGCACTGCAAGGTGAGGTTCTTCAGTGAAACTAACAAGCTGGAAAAATTTTGACCAATTACACTGAAGAGCTCCAGCCATGTCCACTGAGAGACTACTGTTTAAAGCACTCCTTCTCTGAGAGCTTTCACTGCTTGACAGGCAGTTGCCAACTTCTTGCAAGGCTCTTCACCTGCTGAGCACGCCACCCATTTCAGCTTTATTTCCTGCTGCCAGTCTTTAGCACAATTTGGGAGTAGTGTATGCAGCTCCACCTTCAACTTCTGCTCAGGGTCAAGAGCAGTGAACACACCATCAATCATTGCAGCAGAAGCAGGTACAACACCAGCGGCAGCACCAACTATCTTCTCCTCAGCTGCCTGACTTTCAGACTGGAAGGAGTCTACAGCCAGGGGATCAGTTCTCTCTATGTGAGTGACTCCCAGAGCCCTCAGGAGCTGCAAACTCTCATGCAGGTCACTGTTGACATCTGCAGCCTCCTGGAACAAGAACTCCTTTCAAGTGGGTTAAGAGGACATGCATTGCCAATGGCTGACTTGATGCCTGTCACGAAAGAGCCAACCCCTCCCTCTATCCCTCTTTCTCAGGGTCTCTGCTTCTCACCAAGCTGTGTGTTTTCTTCCCAACCAAGGCGAGAAATCTTGGAGATGTGAACGCTGCTAATGGCTGGTGCACAGAGGTGGGAAGGACACTATTTATGGAGAATGACTGTGAGGCATTGGTGCAATAGGATGTGGGTGAGTCTGGGTTGTTCAGATTGGGATGTGGAGAGGTCTGGAGATAGAAGAATGAATGGAGCTGCAAGGTGTATTATTCTGAGGAGTGGTGTGCAGGGGAATGTAGGGAAAGTTAGAGTGTGGGCCTTAGCACTTTGCTGCCATTCACATTTCCCACCCTCCTGAGGTCCTGGACCCCCTTGATGCACTGTCTCCAAACTGGAGGGATCACACTCCTGCTGCTGACTTCCTCAAACACTTTTGTCTACACTTTTTAGTTGGAGAGGTTGTCCGCTTTCTCCAATCTTTGGGAAAGTTGAACTTACCACAGTCCCTCCTATCCCTCAGAAGGACCTTCTGTTCAGAGAATGAGAAACCCTGGGGAGCAGTCTTCACAAATCTCCTCTCCAGTCCTGTGGTGGCTGCAGCCTATCAATCCATGTGCTGGTGTGTTTCGCTGCAGTTTACCGGGGTCCCTTAAATAGAATTCCTTCCTTTAACAGAATGAGTGCAACATTCCACTCATTCTCCCTAATTGGCCGGGAAGCTTTGAGGCAGGTTCCTAATCAGTTTGCTGTGGCAAAGAGCAACTACAATGTCCACACATTGAGGATTTGTGTTCTAAACCCAAAAATGATCCCAATGTTGCACCAAAGACGAAGGCGGTAAGATTCCACCCTCATCACACACATCATTTACCAGAGGGTTCAAAAAAAAGTCAGCAGGAGAAAAGATTTAGGAAACACCAAGCAACACTAAGCAAGTTTCCCATTGCTTTCCAGGACCATGCCACCTATTAGGGCATTGGTTTGCAGAATTATCTGGAGGCATGTGGGAAGAATCTCAAGGTTAATTGGAAATGGGCATTGAATGCTGGCCTAGCCAGTGAAGTCCAGATCCCTTTAATTAATACATTTAAATATCTCAGTTTACACTGACAGCTCCATTCCTTTGGGATCCACTAATTACTCACACTGTCTAAACGGCTGTCTATGTTGCTCTGCTCCTCTAGAAGTTATGGCATTTATGGCATTTGGTACATGAAATACATGAAGGGTGTGAAATTGAGATACTTGCCCACTAGCTATTCAACAAAATACACCTCAAAGAGTTAGGACTTGTCTATTCAAGTGTAAGGGAACTTTTATTGGCAAAATAACTGCAAAACAACCTTTCTGGCGCTAAAAATGATCTTTTTCAAATTTGGTTCTCATTCCTTTACATTTTAATTGTTGTTGGAGGTGTTTTAAATTTTTTTCTTGTTATTTCTGCCTTTATTCTTTCTCTCACTCTTTCTCTCTCTCTCTCTCATTATCCCATCTTTCTTTCCCTCTCTGTACATAATTTGGTTCAATTCCAGTCTCAGGTCACTGTCTGTGTGGAGTTTGCACGTTCTCCCCATGTCTGCATGGGTTTCCTCCAGGTGTTCCAGTTTCCTCCCACAGTCTAAAGATGTGTGTGTTAGGTGGATTGGCCATGCTAAATTGCCCCTTAGTGTCAGGCGGACTAGCAGGGTAAATATGTACTGGCATATAGCCTGGGTGGGATTGTTGTTGGTGCAGGCTCAATGGGCTGAATGGCCTCCTTCTGCATTGTTGGGGTCCTATTAAAAAGAACTTGGCATTGACTTAAATATTCTAAGTGACATTTAAAACTTTAAAAACTTTAGCCATTTTCTGATTCAGACTCTGTAAGGATTTGTCAATCTGATAGGCATTCCCTGTTCTCACATGTTTTAGATGCCCTTGATATTTTGATTTCACCATCACAAAACCATGTTGTAATACACCAACAGCAGTGGAATTGTAGACAATTACAGTCTGCATGATCATGGCCCTTTACATCACTCACTCCCAAATAATCCTTAATGGATAAAAAAGTCAGAGTCCATGAGCACATGAGACAAGAAAGCTTATTTTTAATTGCTGTCGGTCCCTTTACTAATAAAAACAGTACATCATTTGCCCGTTTAATTGCAGTTCAACATAGTGCTAGCATGGACTGAATCCCTAAAAACCTTCGATCAGCATGTTGACTGTTCTAGATAAAGCAAATTACTGCGGATTCTGGAATCTGAAACCAAAAGAGAAAATGCTGGAAAATCTCAGCAGGTCTGGCAGCATCTGTAAGGAGAGAAAAGAGCTGATGTTTCGAGTCCAGGTGACCCTTTGTCAAAGCTAAAAGACATAGAAAGTGGGAGATATTTATACTGCAGGGTGAGGGAATGAAAGATGAGTCATAGCCACAGAAGCCAGGGAAACCAGTTAATAGCTGTCCACATAGAGAATAAAGGGTGTAAATGGCCAAACAGCAGAGAAGCTAAAATGAAGATGTTGGGGGAGGGAGGAGGAAAATGGATGGGACAGAGGTAAGATTTAGAAAAGGAGAAGCAAAAGGGGGGAAGGTAAGGGAAGGGGTGGAAAATAGGGGGAAAGAGTGGGAAGAAAAATGAAGAAAGACAATAAAGAAATAAAAGGTAGAGAACAGTAAAAAATTAAATAAAATAGAATGAAAACAAAGGGTTGAGGTGGGGTGGAGCTAATCATCTGAAGTTGTTGAATTCAATGTTGAGACCGGAAGGTTGTAAAGTGCCTAGCCAGAAGATGAGATGTTGTTCCTCCAGTTTGTGTTGAGCTTCACTGGAACATTGCAGCAAGCCAAGGGCAGACATGTGGGCATGGGAGCAGGATCGTGTATTAAAATGGCAAGCAACCAGAAGGTCAGGACCCCGATTGCGCACAGACTGTTCTATTCAACACATACTCATCTTGTCATTCTTAGCGTCCATTTATAAATTGTACTTACTGGCCCAGCTAACAAAAAGACTTAAATCTTTCTGAATCTGGTTGCACTGCTTTTCTCATTGTTTACATTGCCGTATAATTTGTTATTGTCCTCAGTACAGCCAACAGGGACCATTAATAGCTATATAAAGGTTGGCAGCTGTAACGACTGAGAATCACAGTAATTTCCATTTGCTAACAAAACTGCCTTTTATTAATCAAAATGGGCTGAGAGAGGAGACAGAGTATCTTCAGCCATGAACACTCCCTGGAAAGGAGACTCATAGAACATGTTTGTATAAACTCTGCATCTATTGTCAAATCTCCAGAGTTCAGAGTTTTTACACCCCTTTCAGCACAGTATTATTTATATGCTCATAAATGCCAGATTGAGATTTTATAATCACAAAACACAAAGGTATCACATGGAGTTAGCACTCCCAGGGGACTAAGAATACAAATTCCATAATAACGACAAATCAAGGCCATTGCAGACAATGTAAATGGCACTTTTTTGATACATCATAAAAGGATACAAAGCCATTGCAGTGCAACAGATATACAGTACTTTTTAAGTTAAGAATCAAATATAATCCACCAGTAAAATGAGAAGAAAATTTAACACGAGTCCTTATCCATCATTAGGGCATGTCAACAACAATTCACTCAAATTTATCTTCAAAAGTGAAATGGGCGAATCAAACTTCAACGTGTTCATCAAGTGCTATTTTTAGTGTACTGTGCAAAATTCTGATATTCATGATTTTAAAAACTTGATAACAATTTAAATAAATTAGTGAATGCCTATTGCATGATTTTACACAAATGAACAAATATACATGAATATTATTCTTCAGAATTTCAATCTCCATTGATTATGGCATCTCAGTGATTTAATACAGACAATGTTTTATATGTGCTGAAATGCTTCATCTATTGAATGTACATATTACGATGTGCTTCATTTGCTGTCCCTTAATAGTGAAATTATTTGCCACAAAGGGCAGCAATAAAAGCCATAGCCTTTAAATACTGTGATTGCTGACTTACATATTTAAAGTTTAAAGTTTATAGTTTATTTACTAGTGTCACAAGTATGCTTATATTGACACTGCAATGAAGTTACTGCAAAAATCCCCTCGTCGCCACACTCTGGCATCTGTTCAGGTACACTGAGGGAGAACTTAGCATGGCCAATGCACCTAACATCAACTCCTGATCCAGAAGATCTGCATTTCTAAAATTCTCATCCATGTTTTCAACTCCCTCCGTGATCTCATGTTATCAGTTGTACACGCTTGATAACTTTCACTCTAAGTATCTTGTTCAATTTCATCTCTACCTGTGGTATGGCTGTGTCGATATTTATGTACACTACAAACACTACAAAGACGTCGATCTATAATTAAACAAATCTATAAAGAGATTGTTCATTAGGAACTCTGAACTTCTTGCTCATGAGACTAATACTGGTTGGATCTAGTGGAATTTGTAGAAAGAAAATAAACTGAGGCAGCATGTTTTCAACTTCTGAATTTATTTGGAAATATAGGAGTTGGAGCCCCTTTTTTAACAAGCCACCTGGAAAATCTATGCACTATTTAAAAAGCAAATAAATAGGTTGCCTTAATAATGTGAACTGAACATTCATTGTGATCCTCTGCAAGCTTAAAAGGCATTACAACAAGAATTTTTTGTATAGCACCTTTAACACAGTAAAACATCCCAACGTACTTCACATGAGCATCATCGCTAAAAACTGCACACCGAACAATTAACAAAATATTTGATGACCAAAGCTTGGTCAACGTGGCAGGTTTTGAGGAGTTTATTTGAGGATAAAAGAATGGGAGAGAGGTGGAGATGTCTGAGGAAGTAATTCCAGAACTAAGGCCCCAGGCAACTGAAGAAACAGCTGCAGAACAATTAAAACTGGGGACATGCAGGAAGTCAGATTGGAGGGACACAAGAGTGGAGGAGCTCATACAATGGGGCCGTGGAGGGATTTGAAAACATGGATGAGAATTTCAGAAATGCAGTGCTTCTGGATCAGGAGCCGATGTTAGGTGCATTGGCCATGCTAAATTCTCCCTCAGTGTACCCGAACAGGCGCTGGAGTATGGTGACAAGGGGATTTTCATAGTAACTTCATTGCAGTGTTAATGTAAGCCTACTTGTGACACTAATAAATAAACTATAAACTTTAAACTTTAAAGATGTAGGTCAGCTATCACAGACATGATGGGTGAATGAGACATGGTGTGTGTTAGGATTTAGACAGCAATGTTTTAGATGGGCTCAAGTTTATGGAGAGGGGAGGATATATGACTAGCCAGAAATACAATGAAGAAGTCAAGTCTAGAGGAAGCAAAAGCATGGTTGAGAGTTTTAGCAGCTGGTGAACGTAGGCGGGTGGAGTTGGGCAATGTTATGGTGGTGGAAATAGGTAGTCTTGGTGATGAAATGGATATGTGGTCAGAAACTCATCTCAGAGTCCAATAAAGTGCTATTGTTTTGTAGAATTTTGCACAGCCTCAGATAGCTGTGGTAGTGGAATAGAATCCATGGCGAGGGTACAGAGTTTGTGGTGGGGACTGAAGACAATGGGCAGGGTTTTCTGGTTGCGCCCATCTTGAGACCAGAAATTTCCACCTGAGATCAACAGACCTTTAAATGGTCCATCAAAGTTTCATCCCCCCAACCCCCCGCAACTATTCCTGCGGTGGGACCGGAAGGTTTACCCCAATGGCTTATTCTTCCTAATATTCAGTTGGAAGAAAATTTTGCACACCCAATATTGAATCAATATTGAATCAATACACCCAATAAGTAGTGTGGCAAATTGGAGATAGTGGCAGAGTTGAGAGAGGAGATAGTGAGGTAGAGTTTTTGTCAACATATATATAGAACTCAGTCTGGTTTAGAATGATATCGTCAAAGGACAATATGTAAAGTAGAAATTAATGGGGACCAGGGATAGACGATTGGAGCTTCCAGATGTAATAGTGTGCGAGTGGAAGAGAAGGAATTTCAGATGTTCTCTGGCCATGCCTGCATAAATAGGAATGGAACTAGATGACTGCAGTTGGACAATGTAGGAGAGGCATTGGAGGAGGAGGATGGAAGCAACTGCATCAACAGCTGCCGCAAGTCGAGAAGGGGTAATAGTTTACCATGGTCACAGTCATATTAGATTCTATTTGTGAGCTTTCTAAGAGCCATTTTGATACTTTGGCAGAAGCCTAATTGAAGGGGATCGAGCATGAAGTTCCTGGAAAAATGGACACATATTTGGGAGGTGCCAGCAATTTAAGGACTTTGGAAAGGGAAGGGAAGTTGAAGATGGAGCCATAATTTACAAGGTCGGAGAGGTCAAATGTTTTTTGAGGGGCTGGCTGATAATGGCAGAATTGAAGGAGAGGGAGACAGTACCAGAGGAGCGGGAATCATTAACAATATGAGTTATCACTGACTTATTTTAATTAGGTCAACCATCCAAAGCAGTGTCTTCGCTTCATGGCCATTCTTAAAAATACTCCAATGTGTTTTCCAAAACAAATAACTGTAAACCTGAACCCATGATTTCACAGTTCAGCAAACACTTGATTATAAATGTGTCTAATTTCTGAGAACATATAGAGTCCTACTTGATGTTTCCCATAATTTCTGTGGAGATGTTGGGTCTGGTCCAAGTCTGAGAAGGATGATTTGCAAGTGTCATTTCAAAGTGTTAGACCTGTGCAAAATACTGCAATGCATGTGGGGAATGTAAAAAAAATGGTGTCTTATTTACAAACGTATGGCAACAACAACTTTATTTAAACAGCATCTTTAATGTAGTACAATATCCCAAGGTGCTTCACATGAATGTTACCAAACACAGTTTGAAGGCATATTTAAGTATACTTCCAATTCTTTTCTTATTCATTCTTGAGCAGGTGACACTGTGGGATGGTCATATTTATTGCCCATCCTTAGATGCCGATGGTTTAATACAACTGAGTGCCTTGCTTGGTCAGTTCAAGAGGCAGTTAAGAGTCAGCCATGTTGGTGTGGAATGAGTCACAATTAGGTCAGACTGGGTAAGGAAGGCATATTTCCTTTCTTAAAGAATATTTATTTGTCAACCCAGTTGGGTTTTTATGACATTCAAACAACTTTATGGTCACTTTAACTGATACCAGCTTTTTATTTCCAGGTGTTTTAAACAGCATTAAAATGTTCACACTACCATGGTGGGATTTGATCTAATTCCCTGGATTATTAGTCCAGGCCCATGGTAGCCCAGTATACCACAATACCCCAGTAAGAATGCAAAAACTCAGGAGTCATTAATGCAGTCGCTCAATATCAAGATTTTATATTTAAACCTTGAGGTTCTTTTAAGAAAAGGGTTTGTTGATTGGTTTCTGGATCATTCCCATTTTAAACGTTTCTTATTGTACCGATGCTGCAAAGTGTTATCAGGTTGACCCGTGCCCTAACACAAACATAGCCACTATCAGGAACAGACAGACTATAATCTGGCAACAACGTTATAAGACAAAAATAAACACAATGTGCATGGAATATTAACAAACACAAAACGTTGCAATACTTTTCAGTGCTTATTTCTTCAGCGGTTTTCATAAAACTTTAGAAAAAGACATTTTTATTAAACACTCAGTAGAACATTAAAATGGTGACAAGTTTAAAAATTACTCCTTGTTTCATGTGGTCAAGGATAAGATTACCATTTAAGGAGTTGAAACCAACCTCTGCCATACAGCAAGTACATAACATTTTTTTGCAGTGATAAAGCCCAGGCAGGAAGTCATGAGAGGTCAGGAAGGAAGTACTATCGGGCCTGACAAGGGAGCAGCAAGGTTTGGGAACCTGAAATTCTATTCTGATTTTCGACCAATCATCAACCTATGGAATCTGAGATTTCAGTTCGTAAAGTTTATGAAGATCAGACAGGAAAGTCTTTGTTACAAGAAATCAATTCAAATATTACATTAGATAAGACATTACCCAAAAAGAATGCATCTATAAAGTCTTCTGGGCACTTGGACTGGCATGTAGGAAAACTCGTCGAGAGCAATTCAGAATGACCCTGGACTTTCTAGAGGAAACGGCTGTAATACCAAATATGTGATATGTTCTACTGCAGCTGAGGACGCCTGGCCTCATTCTTGATGGCAAGCTCCCAAATGTCACCTGTTTCCCAGCACTAGGCATGATGGAAAGGAACCTAAAAGTGCCTGGCAATGCAAAAATAAAACAATCCCAGCTGTTTCAGTTTGGTCTCAACCTTGAACCATGGATAGTTTGGAAATAATGCCCATACCATTGGGGAAATAGAAAGTTAAAAAGGGAGAAACCAATATTATGCTGTTTATGACATTCAATGGTTCACTGATTCAGCATTGGACAGAATACCTTGAATCCACCCATTTTTGGCACGAATATTTACTCAAGAAACAGGTTTGTAATGTTGATTGAAAAACTCTTTTTGTATGTGCATAAGTTATTCGTGAGGAGAAATAAAAAATATACCAGACAGTAATTATAAACTGGCATATTTTTCCATGCTTTTCATTCCTTTGTCATTTATGTAAAATAGAAAGGGTTAGTCTGTCAAAAGCGAATATTTACTTTATGATCATTTCCTGTGCCAAAATTTGGCTGATTTTTTTCCTGTAGCCAAAGTTGATGAGGTCAGTTCGTTGAAGGACCTCAGCTGCTGAGATCCGCAAACTCAACACTGAGTTTCCAGAATCATTTTGTGTCCAACAAGTATAAAAAGTGGAGGTATGGAGAAGACAGCTGGACTGTTTTTTGTATCTTTTGTTTGATATGAAAAGCGGTGTCAGGAAGTTAAAAACAAATAGATTTCCTGAAAATGATACAGAGAAGATATTGAGAACTTAGGAACACAGGTTCAAAACTGCAAGACAAAAACTGCTGAAAAGGGTAAAGGTAAGCAAAGACTGCAAGCAAATTACTGTGCAAGTGAAATTGCTTCAGTAAATTTTCCACTCCCACGACAGTCAAATTGAAAAGTGATACATGTCAAAACTAGCAATTTTTCCACTTCCAATGGTAAAACTATAAGATTGCCCATCCTAGCTGCGCTGAGAAGGCAGGAGATAGGGGTGGTCCTTCTTGAATTGCAGTGTTCTTTGTAGGTCATTTCAGGGAGAAATTAAGAGTGACTCTCAAGTTTGGAGTCACTTAAAGGCCAGACCAGATGAGAATGGTGTATTTCCTTCCATAAAGGATATTGGTGAACCAGCTGGATTTTTGCATTAATCCAACAGTGTCATTGTTACCTTTATTGCTTTTTGAATTTGAATTCAAATTCTTAAGATATATAATATATCTACACATGTATAATATGAACCTTATCATGTTGTTATTACGTGTCCTCTATGCAGTTGTGCAAATTAAATAAAGGCTTAAAATTTTCAGTGTGGTCTGAAATGAGATGCCCTAACTCAGGATAAATTTAAAACCCAAATTACAGAGTGACCTTTATATGATCTCTTCCTCCACAGTGATTGAACTCCACAAAATATCTTTTAACTTTTAAGTATTCATTTGAATATTCAATGGTGTTTGCATCATTTAGTTCACTAACCGGCAGGAGAGAATTAAAAAAGGAGCTCCAAACCAAAGTACTTAGTGAAGAATTTTATTATGCTTCATTTTAATAGTGTACTTGATGAAGCCATATGTTCTGAAGTAAAGTTCCTTTGCAAGTTTCCTGTTCTGATTCAACAATGGGAGTTATTCCAGCATTCATTCCACATAGCTGCTGTACATTTAAACATGCCAATAAAATTTTCTATGCTATGTTTGGATAGGTATGAAATCCCACCCACCCCTCCCTCCTACACAGTCCCCCACCTGACCACCACTTACTCCCTCATCCCGCCCAAACCCCACCCCACACATGTGCCCCTGCACCTCATTCTCCAACTTGGACTGCTCTGGTGAACAAAAAAAATTGGATTTCCCTGGTTTTGGGTTGGAGGTTTCAAATTTTTGTTTCAGATGAAAATAAATTATTGGAACTACTACAAAATGTATCCATGCAATGAGATAAAATAATAGAAGACCTTTTTTTCTGAACTAGATGAGATTTGACGGCTTTTGATTTTTTGATTTGATTTATTATTGTCACATGTATTAGTATACTGTGAAAAGTATTGTTTCTTGCGCTATATAGACAAAGCATACCGTTCATAGAGAAGAAAATGAGAGAGTGCAGAATGTAGTATTACAGTCATATCTAAGGTGTAGAGAAATATCGCCATCGCATAGAGAAAGCAACGCCATCCGCGCTCTCAAGACCAACCGCAACATTGTCATCAAACCAGCAGACAAAGGAGGGGCCATCATCATACTGAACAGAACGGATTACAGCAAAGAAGTGTACCGACAACTGAACAACAAGGAACACTACAGACAGTTACCCGCAGATCCGACCAAAGAACACACCCATCAACTCAACACTCTGATCAAGACCTTTGATCCTGACCTACAGAACACCCTCCGTGCCCTCATCCCACGTACTCCCCGCGTTGGAGATCTCTACTGCCTCCCGAAGATACACAAGGCAAACACACCCGGCTGTCCCATCGTATCGGGCAATGGGACCCTGTGCGAGAACCTCTCCAGCTATGTCGAGGGCATCCTGAAACCCATTGTACAAAGAACCCCCAGCTTTTGCCGCGACACTACGGACTTCCTACAGAAACTCAGCACACATGGAGCAGTTGAACCAGGAGCACTCCTCGTCACAATGGATGCCTCGGCACTCTACACCAGCATCCCCCACGATGATGGCATTGCTGCAACTGCCTCAGTACTCAACGCCGACAACTGCCAGTTTCCAGATGCAATTCTACAACTCATCCGCTTCATCCTGGACCACAATGTCTTCACCTTCAACAACCAGTTCTTCATCCAGACACACAGAACTGCCATGGGGACCAAGTTCGCACCTCAATATGCCAACATCTTCATGCACAGGTTCGAACAAGACTTCTTCACCGCACAGAACCTTCAACCGATGCTATACACTAGATACATCAATGACATTTTCTTCTTTTGGACTCATGGTGAACAATCACTGAAACAACTATATGATGACATCAACAAGTTCCATCTCACCATCAGACTCACCATGGACCACTCTCCGGAATCGGCTGCATTCTTGGACACACGCATCTCCATTAACGACGGTCACCTCTGCACCTCACTGTACCGCAAGCCCACGGATAACCTCACGATGCTCCACTTCTCCAGCTTCCACCCTAAACACGTTAAAGAAGCCATCCCCTACGGACAAGCCCTCCGTATACACAGGATCTGCTCAGATGAGGAGGATCGCAAAAGACACCTCCAGACGCTGAAAGATGCCCTCATAAGAACAGGATATGGCACTCGACTCATCGATCGACAGTTCCGACGCGCCACAGCGAAACCGCACCGACCTCCTCAGAAGACAAACATGGGACACGGTGGACAGAGTACCCTTCGTCGTCCAGTACTTCCCCGGAGCAGAGAAGCTACGACATCTCCTCCGGAGCCTTCAACATGTCATTGATGAAGACGAACATCTCGCCAAGGTCATCCCCACACCCCCACTTCTTGCCTTCAAACAACCGCACAACCTCAAACAGACCATTGTCCGCAGCAAACTACCCAGCCTTCAGGAGAACAGTGACCACGACACCACACAACCCTGCCACAGCAACCTCTGCAAGACGTGCCGGATCATCGACACGGATGCCATCATCTCACCTGAGAACACCATCCACCAGGTACACGATACATACTCTTGCAACTCGCCCACATTGTCTACCTGATATGCTGCAGGAAAGGATGTCCCGAGGCATGGTACATTGGGGAAACCATGCAGACGCTACGACAACGGATGAATGAACACCGCTCGACAATCACCAGGCAAGACTGTTCTCTTCCTGTTGGGGAGCACTTCAGCGGTCACGGGCATTCGGCCTCTGATCTTCAGGTAAGCGTTCTCCAAGGCGGCCTTCACGACACACAATGCAGAGTCGCTGAGCAGAAACTGATAGCCAAGTTCCGCACACATGAGGACGGCCTCAACCGGGATGCTGGGTTCATGCCACACTATCTGTAACCCCCACAACTTGCCTGGACTTGCAAAATCTCACTAGCTGTCCTGTCCGGAGACAATACACATCTTTAACCTGTGCTTAATGCTCTCTCCACTCACATTGTCTGTACCTTTAAGACTTGATTAGTTGTAAAGAATCGCATTCCAATTATTATTCTGTAAATTGAGTTTGTGTCTCTGTATGCCCTGTTTGTGAGCAGATCTCCCACTCCACCTGATGAAGGAGCAGCGCTCCGAAAGCTAGTGGCGTTTGCTACCAAATAAACTTGTTGGATTTTAACCTGGTGTTGTTAGACTTCTTACTGTAGAGAATGATCAACAGGCTTTGGCTGAGCTTGAATCAGACCAAAATGAGAAGGTTCCCCCAAAGTTGTTTGTTCAACCTTCAAATTTGCACATTTTCTGAATGAAATGCAGCATTTGAATGTTCCAAATATGCTTGGATATAACTGTTGCATAAATCAAATTCTTCCAAGGATTTCACTGTTGCTCAGCACCCATTCAGAGTGAGTAGCTGAGCTTTTGATGCCAGAAAGGCCAAACATTTGCTGCTAAAAATTTATCTGCAAGTTTAATTCGGGACGGGGGTTGACATTCATGACCTGCTCATGCTGGTTCTGTTGGAGATGGGCAGCATGCAAATTTGATACCACTGCCTCATTTATATGGTAGCAACATTGGGCCAAGTGGCTCCCATATTGCCAGCTGCTTTTGCGTTCACCAGCCTCCTGCCTTTGATGGCAACCTATCCCTCTTAAAGCCTTGGATGATTGTATGTGTGGAGTTTGCGAGAATGTGCCAACTCCACACATTCAGTCACCCAAGGCTGTAATTGAACCCGGGTTCGTGGCGCTGTGAGGCAGCAGTGCTCATGCTTCCCCCAACAATGACTGAGATGAGGAGGAACTTCTTCTCTCAAAGGATTGCGTCTCTTTTGAACTCCTTGCCACAGAGAGCTTTGGGGGCAGAGTCCTTCTGCCAGACAGCCTCCTGTCGCTGTCAAGAAGCATGGAGGAGTTTGGCTCCAAACTGGATGATGGCGTTGAGCACCCTCCATACCTGATGCAGCCTTTGTGTCGCCAAGTCTGAAAATTCTTCGCAACGCCTGACGATGCAGCAACAATCCCTACCAAATACAGGAACTTCATCACAATACCTCCAAACATACTCCATATTACTGTCAGAAACTGTGAAATAGTCCATAGTTCTTCAAAATTAGCTTATCTGCAAGATAAGATCTGCATCTATAAGTAGGCTAGTGCAGGGTCCATCGTGCTGCTGGATTCCCCCTTCCCCCCCCACAGGCAGCATGTCCTCCAGAAGCGAAAGCAGTGGAGGCGGCTCACCATTGACCACTGGCAGGATCTTCTGGTCCCGTTTTGCATGGCTGCCCCAACCTCATACCGGGGAACCCATCATGCGGGTTCACCTTCAGCGGGACTGGAAGATCCGCCAACGGGTAGGGCTAGAAAATCATGCGCTTGATCTTTGTGGAGTGATGTCCAAAATTGTCCAATGGACCTGTGTGGGCCAATGTGGTGGATGGGCATTGCATCGGCCCATAAAACTGTGTGACATCAAAATAACGTCAAATCAATTGCCCACTGTACATGGTGTTCCTGCGGGTGCCCTTCTCAAGATGGCATACCATATGGGCCCAGGTAGAAACAGCTGGCGGCACAGCATGCACCAGCAAAAGAATGCTGAGCCTCCATAGCACCGCTAAATTAAACTCAACTAAATTCATTCCCGTGATCTTTGTTTAGTTAATCTCAATCAGAGTGGTAGTATAAGTACTACAATGGGCCTCAGGGTCCATTGATTAGGCAGGGAGGAATTGGACAAGATTCTTACTGTTGCTCCTTATCCCGATTAGAAATCTCTCTGTAGATATTGAGTAAAGACACACCGGAACTCAATTGTAATGTACCTCTAAACCAGATGGTCTGTTGGAACTTTGCTATCAAGGCTAATGTGTGAATAGCCAATATTTGAGTGAAGAGTTGACACTTTCAAGTGTGTAGGGAAGAAAATTGACAAAACAATGATTTCAAATTTTGCTCATTAATTCAGAGGCGGGTTGGAAGCAAGGGGATTCCAATCCCATGTAGGAAATCAAGAAGGAAACTCAAGTATATCGATCTGTGGTATTTTAATGCAGCCACTCCATCATCATTTTATTTCTGGATTTGATGTTGGGTGTGTGGCAGGGGATGTGGTGTGGATCTCAACTCCAGTATTTAGAGCATCATTTAAAGATGGACATTGGAAGAGTTGGGAAGTTTGGTACAGAGACAGTAATTTCACAATGAAATCAGGCACTCAATGCTGCCTCCGCACCCTGGATCTATTGCTGGGTGCTGTGAGGAGTCAGAGAGAGATACTCTTCCCCAGGAAGGGAAAGAAGAAATCTACTGCTAGCACCAAGAAGTTGCTGATCAGCTGGGCCACACCCAGGGTGTGGTCCAGCTGATCAGCAACATAATGACCCAATCAGGTCAGTCAACATGAGTTGAGTTGCAAAGTGACCTACGTTCACCTGTGACATTAAATTACCATCCCTCGCTCTGCCTTGTCAAACTTACTCCATTGCATCTATCCTCCCATCCATTAACACTGCTCCTTCCAGGCACTTCCTCTCATCTTCCTCCACTCTCCACTGTCACTCACCATCATCCTTATGAAATGTCATTTCTCTCCCTGATTGTCACCTTCACTGCACACTTTGGGTGAACACATGCCATTACACGCACTCAAAACTTGCAGGAGAGGTGACCATCAAATACCAGGACAAGGGAGAGAATTGTAGGTGGGCCATACATCTCACAACTGTCAAATGCAATGCAGCAAGGGCTGGAGATCAATGGAGTTTTGGCATCTGTAGCAAGAAAAAAAAGGGTGAGACTGAAAGCTCCCAGAGATCTGGTGAGATAATTCAATATCATTCACCGACTTAGGTAGGGTACTTAGTCATGTTGACTTGATTTCAACAGTAAGTGAAATATGACCAAGTCCACAATTCATATTGTGGAATGTTGTGAGTTCCTCAAATCACTGACATCAAGGACTTCCAACAAAGCTCAGTAGCTAGATACAGTACTTGTACTCTGCCCGTGCTCCAACAACGTGAACTCTTATGTAGCCATGTCATTACATTGTCACATGACCACTCAGCCTACACATATTATTCATAGTGCTACGCAACAGTTGTCAGTAGACCTCACTGAATAGATGCTCATTCCTCCTGAGGACTCAAGCTTACCATATACTGCATTCTGGTGGGACCAATAGAGAGTTAGATTTTCACTTGATGCCTCACAGTTCACACAGTGAGCAAGAGTAGACAGTGGTGACAAGGACATGAGTGGACATCTGGATCAGATGGCACAGCACTCTCCAAGCTCTGCTTCACTGGACTCTGATGACATGAATGAAAACAATACTCATTAAGGAGCAGCAGATTGCTTTTCAAGCACACTGTCCATGTTTGCAGACAAAATGAAGGAATCTCTCTCAAGCATGACAGGGTTGATGCCCCAGAGGATTGGGATGAAGTCTTCTTGCATGGAGAAAACAACCAGCTCTATGGACCATCAAACGTCCATGAACTCCTTGATAACAGTCATGCACACTCTGGATGTCAAGATGTCTGTAGACTTAAACAAGGTGACAGATACCCTAATCTTGGCCTGACAGCACATTATTGATCTGCGGTAAAGTGCTTTCCAGTGGCCTAATAGTGAAGTGTGGCTGACCCATGACAGGGATGATGGTGAAAGAAGACATGGCAGCAGGAACTTCCACTCCTCATTCAATCTGTTCCCACCTCTCCATTAAAAGCTACCACAATGCCTTGTGTCCTGAGGGTTAAGTCTGTCCTACACAGCTGCAGGTGGTGACAGTCTTTGTCAGGGTCCTTACAGCTCCAAATCCAAGGGCCTTCAGTCAAAAACATCTCAGCGCTCAGAGCATGATCTGAATAACTGTCCCTACCTCTGCTGAAGACACAGGGGTTTGCACCACATAGCAGCAGTAAGAAAAGGAACCGGAAAGCTTTGTAGTTGCACACAGGTACGTACATTGATGTACATCCAAAAAATATTATGTTGTTAAGTTTCTGTTTAGTAGAATGACATAAATATTATTCATTTATACCAACTTTCCATTTTGTCCATTCTTAATTGCTGGATGGCAAATAGCCATTTAATTTTTTTGATGAACAGTTGGTGCTGTATTGCTCTCAACACCTTTCTCCTCTTATTTCTCCTTCTTTTGGATTTGGCCACGGATGATATGTTCTCTGTGTCTTGTTCTCCTGCAGGGATTCAAACCTTCCTGCTGTGGGATGTTGTGCAGAGAACAATGTATCATGACGATTCTGGACACCCTGATTGGTGTATATTGAAGGGCACTTCTAAACCTGTCCAGTAACCCAAAGCCCAACTTTAGGATATTGATGTCTGACTTGATCTAGTGGTATTCATTGCTGCAGAGATTCATTGATCAAGTTTCTCACGGACGTCATTAGCTAAGTTTAAAGTGCATATCCTTTGTCACTAGCTGCCACCTGTTAGGCCTATTTGCATGTTTAAAGGCATCAGGGGGCTTGAGTTTATGAAGAATAATCACTTTCTGAGAGTCTTGCATACCTCTGCAGAAATATCTTTTTGTGCATTCACACCAGCTGTACGTTGATGGTGTGGAAGTGCTTGCATTTCATCAATACCCCTGGCTGATCTAGGGAGCCCAGGTAGTCACATGTGCAGTTGATGATGCCCTGCACCTTTGAGAAGCCAACCAGAGATATTAACCTGAGTGTCCGTTCATTATGACTGGCTTCATCACTGGTGAAATTCACACAATTGTTGACCCTGACAAACAAGCCAGCAGTCACCTGCCTTACGCATTTGAAGATGATCCACCGACTGAGAGATTGCGCAAATATCTTGGGCAAAACCAAAGGCGAGAAGATTGAAGGCGGTGATGATTTTGACAGCCTCTTCTAACGTATGACTATCAAGTTGGAGAGGGAGCGGCAGATCTTCCAAGAGGCTGCAGATATCTGCCTCCAGCTTGTGTGTTATCATCCCAAGTCTCCGAACAGCAGTGTCAAGGAAACTCAACCTCCGTCTGCTCATATCCTGGGCAATGGGTACTGCCTCCAGCTGTTTCCACTGCTGCTGATCATCTTGCTCATTGGTTAGGGCAGACAAGGTGCCAACCATCCTAATGAGTTTCCAAAAAGCACAATATATTTAGAATACTAATTTCATACTACTTTCATTGGATCAAAGTTACAAAGGATTTGATGAGAGTTATTGACATTGCAGGGTTATGGGGATAAGGCAGGGTAGTGGGATTAGGTAGAAGGCTCTTTGAAAGAGGCAGTGCAGACTTGATGGGCTGAATAGCCAACATCAGCACTGTGAAGATTTTGCGATTCTTTGAGTTACAGTAATAGTAAGATTGCTGTTGAATTACACGATGTAGGGATATGCTGGCTCAGAATTCTTCCCTTCAGAGTCACACCAACTACTACCATAAAATAAAACTCAGATCATGTTTTAATTTCTAATTTACAACTGGTAACAACTCAGTTGTAAAAAATAATAAATATTTACATTAATGGTGACAAATAACTCCAGAAAAATATGGCTAGGTATATTTAGTTTTTGGCAGTAGTGATTTCAGACCATCAATCAAATACATTTTTTTATTATCAATGTTTGGGTTTTATGTTGTCCCATGGCAGCATTACTGCCAATTTTTAAAAAAAGATTTGTTTGCTTCATTTGATAAAACACAAAATCATAAAACTAGATTCTGCCATCATCAACATTGGCCAGATTTTAGATGTGGAGATGCCGGTGTTGGACTGGGGTGGGCACAGTAAGAAGTCTCACAACACCAGGTTAAAGTCCAACAGGTTTATTTGGCAGCACTAGCTTTCGGAGTCTCAAGCTCTTTCCTCAGGTGAGTGAGGACTTTTGTTCACAAACAGGGCATATAAACTCACAAACTCAATTTACAAGGTAATGGTTGGAATGCGAGTCTTTACAGGTAATCAACTCTTAAAGTTACAGACAATGTGAGTGGAGAGAGGGCCAAGCACAGGTTAAAGAGGTGTGTATTGTCTCCAGCCAGGACAGTTAGTGAGATTTTGCAAGCCCAGGCAAGTTGTGGGGGTTACAGATAGTGTGACATGAACCCAACATCCCGGTTGAGGCCGTCCTCATGTGTGCGGAACTTGGCTATCAGTTTCTGCTCAGCGATTCTGCGTTGTCATCTGTCGTGAAGGCCGCCTTGGGGAACGCTTACCCGAAGATAAGAGGCTGAATGCCCGTGACTACTGAAGTGTTCCCCGACTGGAAGGGAACACTCTTGCCTGGTGATTGTTGAGCGGTGTTCATTCATTCATTGTCGTAGCGTCTGAATGGTCTCCCCAATGTACCATACCTCGGGACATCCCTTCCTGCAGCGTATCAGGTAGACGACATTGGCCGAGTCGCAAGAGTATGTACCGTGTTCCTGGTGGATGGTGTTCTCATGTGAGATGATGGCATCCGTGTCGATGATCCGGCACGTCTTGCAGAGGTTGCTGTGGCAGGGTTGTGTGGTGTCGTGGTCACTGTTCTCCTGAAGGCTGGGTAGTTTGCTGCGGACAATGGTCTGTTTGAGGTTGTGCGGTTGTTTGAAGGCAAGAGGTGGGGGTGTGGAGAGGGCCTTGGCGAGATGTTCGTCTTCATCGTTGACATGTTGAAGGCTCTGGAGAAGATGTCGTAGCTTCTCCGCTCCGGGGAAGTACTGGACTACGAAGGGTACTCTGTCCGCTGTGTCCCATGTTTGTCTTTTGAGGAGGTCGGTGCGGTTTTTCGCTCTGGCACATTGGAACTGTCGATCGATGAGTCGAGCGTCATATCCTGTTCTTATGAGGGCATCTTTCAGTATCTGTAGATGTCTGTTGCGATCCTCCTCATCCGAGCAGATCCTGTGTATACGGAGGGCTTGTCCGTAGGGGATGGCTTCTTTAACATGTTTAGGGTGGAAGCTGGAGAAGTGGAGCATCGTGAGGTTATCCATGGGCTTGCGGTATAGTGAAGTGCTGAGGTGACCATCCTTGATGGAGATGCGTGTGTCCAAGAATGCAACCGATTCCGGAGAGTAATCCATGGTGAGTCTGATGGTGGGATGGAACTTGTTGATGTCATCATACAGTTGTTTCAATGATTGTTCGCCATGAGTCCAAAGGAAGAAAATGTAATCGATGTATTTAGTGTCTAGCATCGGTTGAAAATCGGTGAAGAGGTTTGTTCGAACCTGTGCATAAAGATCTTGGCATATTGAGGTGCGAATTTGGTCCCCATGGTTGTTCCGTGTGTCTGGATGAAGAACTGGTTGTTGAAGGTGAAGACGTTGTGGTCCACAATGAAGTGGATGAGTTGTAGAATTGCATCTGGAGATTGGCAGTTGTCGGCGTTGAGTACTGATTTTAGATTTTAGAACCAGGAAATCTCGCATATCTCATCCAAGTCACTATTCTTGATATGTGAATGCAGGTGGTGAGAGTGAGCAGATTATTGGAGCAAGATGGCACATCTCAATCCGTTCTTCAGTTAACGTCCAGACACAAAGGCTGGGATTATGAGCCCGCATTCGCCATCCACGGGAATGGTGGAGCAGGCTGTAAATGCAGAGAAGTTGGAAAAGCGTGATTCTTGCTGGTGAGATCATATTTTCTGATTTTGAATGAACCTCTCCGGTGGAATGATGTGGAACACGCCAGGGAAGGGCACGAACTTAACTTGAATGCATCAGCATATCAATGAGCACTCTTGCTGGATATTGAAGCCACGCTGAATACTCAGCAGGTGCCGGTGTGGCGTCACATCAGTGCCATTTACAACAGGTCCACATAGTGTGAACCTGGTGCCGTCACCTCTGAGGGGCATGTCAGAGGTGAGCGTTCAGGCAACAATTATTGCTCGGGCAATCCAACACGCAAGGAGCACCAGGGAGAATGCTGGGGATGCACAAAAGTGCAGCTCAAGGCCGGGGTTAAGGTCACTGTTGCCATCAGGGGGTAGGAGTGCGTGGTTGGGGATTGATTGAGTTTGTCCTGTAATGACACAGATGGGGAGAGTGTAGCTGCCAGTGTTGACATTTATGATGGTGATGAGGTGTGGCAGACGTGGGTCTTGAGTGAGAGCTGGAGTGTGAGGAGCATAACACTGAATAGGGGGGAGCATGGTGACTGGGGAAGGGGGGAGGAGGGCCTCCTTACAGGTGTTGGCAAAGGTCGAAACGGCTGGGTGAGAGATGAAGGTGGAAATGCAAAGAGTGTGTGAGCAGGTCCAGACAAAGACTACATGAGGCTGACTTACCCTGGCTGAGCGCAGAAGATCGTTCATCTTCTTGTGACACTGCTGCTCCGTCCTCTTCTGTAGTGAGCTTGCACTCACCCATGGTGGGCGTGGTGACCTTGGTGGGAGGCCTTCTCCTGGAGCGATGGCAGAGTTCATTCCACCTCTGCTCCACTCCTTCAAGAAGTCTGGTGAGGGCTCCCTCTTAGAATCGCAATGTGGCCTTCCTGGCTGCCATCCCCTGCCGTCGCTGTGGAACAAGTGCTGGCGAGTTGTTTGAATGGATCCCCAGTGATTGGCGCAATTAAGTGGAGCCGTGGCGGGTGAATCGGGAGGCCACCATGTGCGCGGCGTTATTCTCATGGCCATAAGAAGTTTTTTCAATGAGGCTCAAAATCTGGTCACAAATTACACCAGAGCCATTGGCATAATTCACTCTTCTTCTCACAGGGACAGACACTCTGCCAAATTCTGGTAAGAATGCCCCCAAAGTCTGTGCAGTTGTACTTTCATGCATTAGTCACATAATAATAATCAGAAACAAAACCACTTGCTGATTTTTTTCTCTTCAGTGCAGAGACACTGGGGGGAATTTTCTGGCTGTTCCCGCTGGCAGAATATTCTGGTCCCGCTGATGGCAAATCCCTACCACCGGAAGGATTCACTGGGAAATCCCATTGACAGCAGCGGGACCAGAAGATCCTATTGCTGGTCAAAGGTGGGCTGCCTCCTTCCCTCCGTGGAGAAATGTGGCCCGGGAGGCTCGGAAAATCCCCCTCACTAGTTCTGTGGAACGGTCACATAGACTCGCAACGTTAACTGCGTTTCTCTACCCACAGATGCTGTCAAACCTGCTGAGTTTATCCAGCATTTCCCGTTTCTATTCCACTATAATGTGCCTCCCTGCTGCCTCGTGTCTGAGATCAGATTAATCATCTATAATAGTGATTGGAGCTGGACCCTTCGAGATCAGTGTGGCTCATTGCAACAATGAGCTCATGTGCTCATTAACCCACAAAGTGATGGACCTTGAGTGCTGCTGGGTGACCATGAGCAGATCACAAATTGGGATCCCTGCAACCTGAAACTGAAGAAAGCCAATTTTGAACTATAAAAGCCAACTGTTTGGGTGACATTTCTGTGGCTGACAATTTTAGATGAATGATACAGTCATGACATCAAAGTTCCCTAATAACGCATCTCCATATCTGACACCTGATGTCTTATGGGGCCTTTTGGCTCAACTGCTTTGTGCTGCTTTTATTTACTTAATTTAGGAAAATATTACAAAAACAACACAATAATAACACAACAATATTTTTATACAGAGACTGTAGGGTCAATGCTAACCCACTAACCAACAGGACTGTTTAACATCACGTCTGGAGTCAAAGTGCCATCTTCTTGCAGCATTCACACCAATATCATTTCATTTGACATGTTTGTGGTGCACTCATTTTTGTTGTGTCGGTTTCCAATCTTGTTGCAAATGTCCAGATAATAACCTCAGCACATGTAACTTTGCAACACTTCAGTCAAGTGTCACTTATGATAGGAACTATTATTTCTTCTTTCTTCTGGATGGGGAAAGTCCTGGAGGAAGATATGGGAGCAACTGGACTGTTCAGAGTCCAGCAGCTGAGAGAACTGTTTCAAAGGAAGCCCAGCAACATCTACAGACCAAGACCCTAACTGATGAGTAGTGCAAGAGCAGGTTATACTTCAATATGGCGCTCAGAGACCTCTGCAAGCTCCTGCAAAAGGGCTGCTGCCCTTGGAGCACATGCCTTGTCAGTGGCCCTTAAGACACCATAGCTCTGAATGTTTCACTGCAGGTTCTTTCAGTTTGCAGGGGAGATCAGTCATACTTTGCAATCTGCAGCTCAGAACTACATAAAGAGACAACAGCCTCTTCACAGGGCCAAGCAAAATCACCTTCCAAACTAACCTTAAAAGTCAACAGGACAGGGTTCATGGCTTTGCAACAGTTGCTGGACTCCTTTGCATGGAGGTCATGATTGATTGAATACGCATGGCTATTAGGATACTGGAACATCAGCTAACAACATTTTCCAACTGATAAAGGTACCACTCCATCAATGCACAGATAGTGGCTAATGACATGAGCATGTGTCACATCACTGGAACTTTATACTTCAGGGAATCTTACTTGACTGCTTTATCTCTCTCTGCTTTGACGAGTCCATGGGGAAGGTACTGAAATCTGAGACCTGCCTGAACAAGGCACCCATCACTTGCTTAAACAGAGTGCACTGCTGCTTGAGCTATATGACTTATGTTACCAGGGACCACAAGCAAATGTTCAATCAGGTAAAAATTTCAAATCGGTTATTACATTTTGGTTATTCACAAAGCTGTGGCCCGGGTGGAAAGAAGTTACAGGTATCCCATATCTTGCAAATCTCATTTATTGTATCTTGTGAATACAACAGTCATTTTAGACTGTGTCTATCTAAACAGAAGCAGATAGTACAGGGGCAATTCTCCAAGCCCGCTGTGCTGCTCGGGTAGCGCAGCAGGCCAGGAGACATCAGTGGGAGCCGTTTTGTGGACTTCCCGCTGGGTGTCACAGCCTCCGCTTGTCTCCGAAACTACATTTTTTGACGTAATCAGCTCCACACAGGAAATCGGCGCAGAGCTGATTCTCATCCGGAAATGGAGGATTGCGGCGAATAGGCAGCCTAACTCTGCTGGAGGGAAGAGAGTCCATTGTTGCCCCGCCCGGGAGGTTGGGGGCAAGGGGGGTGCCCCTTAGGCAGTGCCAGCTGGGCAGTGCCAGCTTGGAATGCTGGCACTGCCAAAGGGACACTGCCAAGGGGGCAGGGCCTATTTGGGTGGGGGCGATCAGTAAGAGGGGTCCCGCTATCACTGTGCCAGAGGATCGGTGGGGGAGGGAGAGAATGAGGGCAATCGGGTCTGCTATCCATGTTGAGGGGAGGTCATGGGGGGCGGTCGTGGGTGGGCAGGGGGTATTTAAGGTGATCGGGGCTGGCTATGGGAGGTCTAGTAGGCCTGCGATCAGAGGATGGGGGTGAGGAAGGCCAACAAATGGGGGGTTGCGGGACTGGCCAACAATCGGGCTGGCCAATGGTCTGGAGGCTGGCAATGGGGGGGAGGGGGGAGGGTGGGTGCACTGTGCTTGCGCTGATCTCTACTCTGGCAGATCAGCACATGTGCAGTGGCTCACTCAGCACTATGCTGCCGGCCTCTTGGGTGGGAATAGGCTCCACCCACTGATTTCCAGAGTGAATCCTGCTAGGGCACTCTGTGATGTACTGAGTGCCAGAGATTCATTCTGGAAATCACGCTAAAAATACTGGCGGGTTTACTCCCATTTTTCCTCACGTTGGGAACTTAGACTGTTTTTGGGAGAATCCCAGCCTCCCTCCTTGACCTGTAGAAATGAATAGAATGAAAGTCAGGTCGGCTCCCAAAAGTGCAGGTGATTAATCTCCATTTTAACACTCAGGCGAAGAGGCTGAAAATCTACCTCATGATTGTCTTTATGCTTTCCTGTCTCTGGGACACGGCAATTAACCCTACACTGATTCCTTTCCTTTTAGCAGCGTTACCTGGAGAGAACTGGGCGGTAACTAAAGGAAATTCTACGGTCTTATGAAATACTACAAAATCTTACTGAACATCTTACTGCACTTCACATTTCCCTTAGGCCTTAAAGTCACTGTGTTTCAACAACACCTTGCATTTATAATAGGCAGCTGAAGGCATAGCTGCCAATAGAAGAGCAATGAAAATTCAGAGGTGCAAGAGAATAGAATTTTTAAAAAATGATTATTTGTTTACAGGAAGTGGGTGCTGCTGGCTAATGCAGCATTTATTGTCCATACCTAATTGCCCTTGAGATGGTGCTGGGGTGAGCCACCTTCATGAACGACTGCAGTCCATGTGGTGTAGGTACACCCACTGTGCTGTTAGGAAAGGTGTTTCAGGATTTTAACTAGCGACAGTGAACAGACAGTGCTATATTTCCAAGTCAGGATGGTGATTGGCTTGCAAGGTAAATTACAAGTGGTGGTTTTCCCATTTATCTGCTGCCCTAGTTGGAGCTCCATTCATCCAGGCAAGTAGAATATTCCATCACACTCTTGACTTGTGCCTTGTAGATGGTGGAAAGGTTTTGGGGACTCTGGAGGTGAATTGCTCTTCACAGAATTCCCAGCCATTGACCTGCTCTTGTTGCCATAGTATTAATGTGGCCAGTCCAGTTCAGTTTCTTGTCAATGGTAGCTCCTAGGATGTTGATAATTGGGGATTCAGCAACAGTAATGCCATTGAATGTCAAGGGGAGATGGTTAGATTCTTTGCTGTTGGAGATGGTTAAGAAGCATTTAGATGAGCCCTTGAAATGCCATAGCATAATTGGCTACTGACTAAGTGCTGGAAAATGGGATTAGAATAGATAGGTGCTTGATGGTTGGCACAGACATGATGAGCTGAAGGGCCTCTTTCTGTGCCATTTAACTCTATGGGGGCAATTTAGATCCTTTTTTGGGGCAAGTCTTTACTCCCAATCTTATGTACTTAGACTATGAAAAAATAGGCTGGACCGTTTCCAGCCACTATACCAGTGGGTGAGGCTTAACACACCAGCCAGCTTGCTCTAGCAGCAGAGGGAGCTACTGCGCATGTGCAGACCACTGTGGCTGCACATGCGCAATTTCAGCAGCAGAGGCCTGACAGAGAAAGAGAGAGCTGTCAGGCTTCTGCTGCTGCAGCTGGCCTTGACCCACCTGGTGGGCAATGCCAAGGTGCTAGGCTGGCAGTGCCAAGGTGCCAGGCTGGCAATGCCAGGCTGACACTGCCCAAGGGGCACCCCCCTTGCCCTCAACCTCCCCGGGTGGCTCAATGGCCTCCAGTTCCACCGACGAGGTCAACTCAACTGTTCCCCATTCATGGGGAACAGGTGTTTTCCTCACCAAAGAGAACCTCTCCTGGCGAAGCTATAAAGGCAAGTGAACATAGAACATAGAACATAGAACATAGAACAGTACAGCACAGAACAGGCCCTTCGGCCCACGATGTTGTGCCAAGCTTTATCTGAAACCAAGATCAAGCTATCCCACTCCCTATCATCCTGGTGTGCTCCATGTGCCTATCCAATAACCGCTTAAATGTTCCTAAAGTGTCTGACTCCACTATCACTGCAGGCAGTCCATTCCACACCCCAACCACTCTCTGCGTAAAGAACCTACCTCTGATATCCTTCCTGTATCTCCCACCACGAACCCTATAGTTATGCCCCCTTGTAATAGCTCCATCCACCCAAGGAAATAGTCTTTGAACGTTCACTCTATCTATCCCCTTCATCATTTTATAAACCTCTATTAAGTCTCCCCTCAGCCTCCTCCGCTCCAGAGAGAACAGCCCTAGCTCCCTCAACCTTTCCTCATAAGACCTATCCTCCAAACCAGGCAGCATCCTGGTAAATCCCCTCTGCACTCTTTCCAGCGCTTCCACATCCTTCTTATAGTGAGGTGACCAGAACTGCACACAATATTCCAAATGTGGTCTCACCAAGGTCCTGTACAGTTGCAGCATAACCCCACGGCTCTTAAACTCCAACCCCCTGTTAATAAAAGCTAACACACTATAGGCCTTCTTCACAGCTCTATCCACTTGAGTGGCAACCTTTAGAGATCTGTGGATATTAACCCCAAGATCTCTCAGTTCCTCCACAGTCTTCAGAACCCTACCTTTGACCCTGTAATCCACATTTAAATTAGTCCTACCAAAATGAATCACCTCACATTTATCAGGGTTAAACTCCATTTGCCATTTTTCAGCCCAGCTTTGCATCCTATCTATGTCTCTTTGCAGCCTACAACAGCCCTCCACTTCATCCACTACTCCACCAATCTTGGTGTCATCAGCAAATTTACCGATCCACCCTTCAGCCCCCTCCTCTAAGTCATTAATAAAAATCACAAAGAGCAGAGGACCAAGCACTGATCCCTGCGGCACTCCGCTAGCAACCTGCCTCCAATCCAAAAATTTTCCATCGACCACCACCCTCTGTCTTCAATCAGACAGCCAGTTACCTATCCAATCGGCCAACTTTCCCTCTATCCCACACCTCCTCAGTTTCATCATAAGCCGACCATGGGGGACCTTATCAAACGCCTTACTAAAATCCATGTATATGACATCAACTGCCCTACCTTCATCAACACACTTAGTTACCTCCTCAAAAAATTCTATCAAATTTGTGAGGCACGACTTGCCCTTCACGAATCCGTGCTGACTATCCCGGATTAATCCGCATCTTTCTAAATGGTCGTAAATCCCATCTCTAAGGACCTTTTCCATCAATTTACCAACCACCGAAGTAAGACTAACCGGTCTATAATTACCAGTGGTAATTACAGTGAACTGGGACGATTGAGCCGGAAATGGGCAAGAGACTGATCACATCAGATGCTGGTAACATCATGAGAGCCGAGAAATCGGGCGCGATCTTGATTTCTTGGCTCTCGTGCGATTTTACTGGCTTGCGCCACCCATCAATGGCGGGAGCGAGCCGGTAAAATCATGGCCGATTACTCTATGGTCATTGCCTGGCACTTATGTACAGTGAATTTTACTTCCCGCTTATCAGCCTAAACTTGAATATTATTCAGGTCTTGCTGTATATGAACATAGGCTGCTTCAGTATCTGTGGAGTCACAAATGATGCTGAACATTGTGCAATCATCAGCAAACACCCACCTTCTGACCTCTGATGGAGGGAAAGTTGTTGATGAAGCAGCTGAAGATGTTTGGGCTTCTCTGAGGAACTCCTGCATTGATGTCCTGGAATTGAGATGATTGACCTTCAACAACCACAACCATCTTCCTTTCTGGCAGGTATGACTCCAACAAGTGGAAAGTTTCCCCCAGATTCCCATTGACTTCAGTTTATCTGGGGCTTCTTGGGACCAGAAATGTTGCCTTTGTATCAAGGGCTGTCACTTTCCTTTTGAGTTCAGCCCTTTGTCCATGGTTGAACCATATCTGTGATGTGGTCAAGAGCTGAGTGACCCTGACAGAACCCAAACTGAGAATCAGTGAGCAGGTTGTGTTGCTTGGTAGCACTGTTAACAACATTTTCCATTAATTTACTGATGATTGAGAATAGACTGATGGGGCAGTAATTGACAAGGTTGGATTTGTCCTTTTTGTGGACAGGACATTTTTCACATTGTCAGATAGATTCCACTGTTCTAGCTGCAACACAACAGCTTGAGAGGGCTAGAATACAAGAGCAGGGATGTACTTCTGAAGCTGTATAAGACTCTGGTCAGTCCCCATTTGGAGTATTGTGAGCAGTTTTGGACCCCATATCTAAGGAAGGATGTGCTAGCTTTGGAAAGGGTCCAGAGGAGGTTCACAAGAATGATCCCTGGAATGAAGAGCTTGTCATATGAGGAATGGTTGAGGACTCTGGTTCTGTACTCGTTGGAGTTTAGAAGGATGAGGGGGGATTTTATCGAAACTTACAGGATACTGCGAGGCCTGGATAGAGGGGACGTGGAGAGGATGTTTCCACTGGTAGGAAAAACTAGAACCAGAGGGCACAACCTCAGGCTAAAGGGACGATCCTTTAAAACAGAGATGAGGAGGAATTTCTTCAGCCAGAGAGTGGTGAATCTGTGGAACTCTTTGCCACAGGGGGCTGTGGAGGCCAGGTCATTGAGTGTCTTTAAGACAGAGATAGATAGGTTCTTGATTGATAAGGGGATCAGGGGTTATGGGGAAAAGGCAGGAGAATGGGGATGAGAAAAATATCAGCCATGATTGAATGGCGGAGCAGATTCGATGGGCTGAGTGGCCTAATTCTGCTCCTATGTCTTATGGTCTTATGGCTTACAAGCCTTGTGTACCATTGCTGAAATGTTGCCAATGTTCATAGCCTTTGCAATCACTGTGCCATTTCTTCATATCACGTAGAGTGAATTGAATAGGCTGAAGACTGGCATCCGTGATGCTGGGAAGAAGGAGGTGGAAATGGATCAGCCAGTCGACACTTCTTGCTGATGTTTGGTGTAAATGCTGATCTGCTGGGCTCCCCATCGTTGAGGATGGGAGTATTTGTAGAGTCTCCTCCTCTTGTTAGTTGTTTAATTGTTTTTACAACAATACAATTTTTATCTTTTGCAGATTAATTATTTGAACTTAAATTCCACCAGCTGTCATGATGTGATGTGAAACAGTAACCCTTTGATTTCTAGTCCAATTACATTACCACTACACCACCTTCCCCCTGTAATTGGAGGAGCACAGGCAACTCTGAGGGTTGTGGTCCTGGAAGAAATTACAAAGATAAGGAGGCATGAGACCATTGAGGGCCTTGAAAGCAAGGATCAGAATTTTAAAATTAAAGCTTTGCTTGACATGATCCAATATAGGTCAGTGAGCAGAGGGGTGATGGGTTTCAAGAAAAGATTTCTGATGCATTCAATTGCACAAAATTCTATTTTTTTTTAAATATGAAATTTTGCGCTGTGTTAACCTAAAGTCTTTGCACTGTTGCTGAACGAGTGGGAGTACGGTCCAATTTGAGCAATAGCTTTGAAGATTGTGGTGGGGGCATCATAACAAATCATTTGCTAATGCAGGGGCTGCTGCTGCATGCTCCTCGAATGTGAGGTGCTTTCCTGTGGCAAACCGACATGGACTCTTCAAATTTCCATGTGTGGAGACTTTGTCTCCAGTTGCTTCAGCTATGTGCAGACTGGCATGCTATGATGCCAGGCTTGCATGGGTTCTTATATCTTGGTTTTGACTGCCCAATGGGTCTATTGGCACTATCAATTTCTTCATACAGTACATCTTTAGCAGGTGATGTTATACATTTAAGTGGTTGCATGATTGCTGCAAGAGCCAGTCACATGATTTGATGATGATGTCACTGAGGTGTTTCATAGTCTTCGTTTCATTATCTGGTCTGTGTAGACACCTCTTCCAATCCTCTAGGTTCCCACTAATCTTTGCCACTTTGTATTGAAAGAAAATGCATACAAAGGTGCCAAGATTAGTGGGAACCTAGAGGATTGGGAAATCTTTAAAGGTTGACAGAAAGCCACGAAAAAAGCTATAAAGAAAAGTAAGATGGATTAGAGAGTAAACTAGCTCAGAATATAAAAACAGATAGCAAACGTTTCTACAAATATATAAAATGAAAAAGAGTGGCTAAAGTAAACATTGGTCCTTTCGAGGATGAGAAGGGGGATGTAATAACTGGAAATGAGAAAATGGCTGAGGCATTGAACAGGTATTTTATGTCGGTCTTCACAGTGGAAGACACAAATAACATGCCAAAAATTGATGACAGGAAGGCTATGGCAGGTGAGGACCTGAAAACTATCATTATCACGAAAGAGGTAGTGTTGCGCAAGTTAATGGGGCTAAAGGTAGATAAGTCTCCTGGTCCTGATGGAATGCATCCCAGGGTACTGAAAGAGATGGCGGGAGAAATAGCAAATGCACTAGTGGTAATTTACCAAAATTCGCTGGACTCTGGGGTGGTTCCTGCAGATTGGAAAACAGCAAATGTGACGCCACTGTTTAAAAAAGGAGGTAGACAAAAGGTGGGTAACTATAGGCCGGTTAGCTTACTAGGGAAAATGCTTGAATCTATCATCAAGGAAGAAATAGCAAGACATCTGGATATAAATTGTCCCATTGGTAAGACGCAGCATGGGTTCATGAAGGGAAGATCATGTTTGACTGATTTGATGGAATTCTTTGAGAACATTACATGTGCAGTGGACAATGGGGAACCTGTGGATGTGGTGTATCTGGATTTCCAGAAGGCGTTTGACAGGGTGCCACACCAAAGACTGCTACATAAGATAAAGGTGCACGGTGTTACGGGTAATGTATTAGCATGGATAGAGAATTGGTTAACTAACAGAAAGCAAAGAGTGGGGGTAAATGGGTGTTTTTCTGGTTGGCGATCATTAACTAGTGGTGTGCCTCAGGGATCAGTGTTGGGACCGCAATTGTTTACGATTTACATAGATGATTTGGAGTTGGAGACCAAGTGTAATGTGTCAAAATTCGCAGATGACACTAAGATGAGTGGCAGAGCAAAGTGTGCAGAGGATGCTGGAAGTCTGCAAAGGGATATAGATAGTCTAAGTGAGTGGGCGATGGTCTGGCAGATGGAGTACAATGCTGGTAAATGTGAGGTCATCCATTTTGGTAGGAATAACAGCAAAATGGACTATTATTTAAATGGTAAAAAATTGCAACATGCTGTTGTGCAGAGGGATCTGGGTGTCCTTGTGCAAGAATCACAAGGTGTTGGTTTGCAGCTGCAGCAGGTAATTAAAAAGGCAAATGGAATTTTGTCCTTCATTGCTAGAGGGATGGAGTTTTAAAACAGTGAGGTTATGTTGCAGCTGTATAAGGTGCTGTACTGTGTACAGTTTTGGTCTCCTTACTTGAGAAAGGATATACTGGCACTGGAGGGGGTGTAGAGGAGATTCACTAGGTTGATTCCAGAGTTGAGAGGGTTGGCTTATGAGGAAAGACTGAGTAGACTGGGGCTATACTCATTGGAATTCAGAAGAATGAGGGGAGATCTTATAGAAACATATAAGGTTATGAAGGGAATAGATAAGATAGAAGCAGGGAAGTTGTTTCCACTGGCAGGTGAAACTAGAACTAGGGGGCATGGCCTCAAAATAAAGGGAAGCAAATTTAGGACTGAGTTGAGGAGGAACTTCCTCACACAAAGGATTGTGAATCAGTGTAATTCCCTGCCCAATGAAGCAGTTGAGGCTACCTGATTGAATGTTTTTAAGGCAAGGACAGATAAATTTTTGAACAGTAAAGGAATTAAGGGTTATGGTGAGCGGGTGGGTAAGTGGAGCTGAGTGCACAAAAAGATCAGCCATGATCTTATTGAATGGCGGTGCAGGCTCGAGGGGCCAGATGGCCTACTCCTGCTCTATGTTCTTATGTTAATAATCGTGTGTGTGTTACTTTGAATCTACATGTGCAAACCACATCTATTTCTTTTTGTGTAAAACCCACAACCTCTAACATAGTCAGGACGTTACAGGCACCCATCATCCATGCTACTCACGTGGCCTAACAATAGAATCCATCAAATCCCTACAATACAGAAGGAGGCCATTCAGCTCATTGAGTTTGCACTGACTCTGCGAAAGAGCATCTTACCCAGGTCCTCTCCAGCCTACCTATTCCCATATATGCGTCGTATATGCCATGGCTAATCCACCTAACACATCTTTGTACCCGGCTAATTTAGCATGGGTGCACCTAACCTGCACATCTTTGGACTGTAGGAGGAAACCCAAGCACCCGGAGAAATCCCACTCAGAGATGGGGAGAACGTGCAAACTCTGCACAGATAGACATCCAAGGCTGGAATCGAACCCGCATCCCTGGCGCTAACCACTGTGCCACCGTGCCACCATTGTGATCAACATCACTGGAGCATCGCCATGCTACTTTCTGTGTTAGAAAGCTGCGGCTCTTCTCTGATGGGGATTCTGGATCCCCACGATGGATTTCCAGGATCTTCAACCATACAAAATGTGTCAGTTCAATCAATTCATTCTTATAATTGATAACTCAATTTATTTCCAGTTAATACATGCTCATTTGTCTTTAATTAACTAATTCCGTCAGGGCATTTCCAATTCAAACCTGCCAAACCCAGGAAGTGTGACAGAAAGGAAGCATCAGGTTTGTTTATGCTTCATTATCAATCACCTGGGTAGTGGATCTAAAATTTGTCTTCATTGAAAGACCAAGGAAGTGTGTAATCTATCACTGGTTGCTTTGGTCAAAGATAAGAAATGACTACAAATTAGTGGTGATGGAAAGCAGCCCAATTGTTGATGTGATAGATTGCTTGACTCCTCACCAATCATCTTCAAGTGCCAGGATTGTTTGCCAATCCAGCTCACAGCCTCCTGTCACTAAGCATTGGTGGACTCCTGGATGACCTGCTGCAGAAGTCCAAATGGTCCCCACTGAGTGAAAAGATAGAAAAATTGCTTAATGTTCATGTTGCTTAAGTATCACCTCCTAGGTAGCGCTGAATTACACTAGGTAGCATTTGCAACCCAAAAAATGTCATTCTGTTTTTGCACTATCCTCCTACATTGTATAACACTACACATATTCTTCACTCCTTTCTCCCTACACTCAATTAAGTTCCCCGTAACTGAGTCCATATTATTTGCTTCAACTACTGACATTCCACATTCAGGCTGTTCTTGACTGTGGAATCACAGTTGATTACAAATGTAATTGCGACAAACATTTGGGAAGTGTCTGAATTTTAAAGTCATTCAAATAAATTGAATTTAGATTAGAGTTAATTCATTATTCAGTGTGAACTAGCTTGAATAATAGAAAATCCAAACTTTTAGTTCTGAAATTTTCTGGTAGATTTTCACAGACTTTTTCTAATATAATAGTAAGGTTTTCAAAGTTAATCACCAAGAACATAGAATACCTATCATAATTGTATTCAAAGACTGTGTGGATTGGATTTCCCATTCAATGGCGGCACTCCCATTCAATGGGAGCGGCACGGTAGCACAGTGGTTAGCACTGCTTTTTCACAGCTCCAGGGACCTGGGTTCGATTACCGGCTTAGGTCACTGTCTGTGTGGAGTTTGCACATTCTTCCTGTGTCTGCGTGGGTTTCCTCCGGGTGCTCCGGTTTCCTCCCACAGTCTAAAGATGTGCGGGTTAGGTTGATTGGCCATGCTAAAATTGCCCCTTAGTGTCCTGAGATGCGTAGGTTAGAGGGATTAGCGGGTAAATGTGTAGGGATATGGGGGTAGGGCCTGGGTGGGATTGTGGTCGGTGCAGACTCGATGGGCCAAATGGCTGCTTTCTACACTGTAGGGTTTCTATGATTCTATGATTCAAAGACCTCCAGTTCTGTACAAACAATAACATTTGGATTCGATTTTTTTACAATTCATTTATAGGATGTGAGCATGGTTGCAAGACTATATTTGTTTACCATCCTCCATAGCCCTCAAAAGATGGTGGTGAACCATCTTCTTGAAACTCTATTGTCCTTGTGGCATAGGTGCAGTTAGAACAGGATTTCCATCATTTTGACCAAGTGACAGTGAAATAGTGGCGATATAGCTTCAAGTCAGGATGCTGTGTGACTTACAGGGTAATGAGCAGGCACTGGTGACTTTCCTGTGTACCTGTTCTCCTTGCTTCTCTAAATAGTAGAGATTGCCGGCTCAGAAGATGCTTTTAAAGAAGCGTTAGTGAATTCTGCAGTGGCAATAATACCCACAGCTGCAATTGTGCATCAGTGATGGAAAGACTGAATGTTTAAGACGGTGGATGGGGTGCTTTGTCCTGGATAGTGTTGAGTTTCTTAAGTGTTGTTCAAGTAGCACACTGCAGAATTTGTTTTGTAAATGGTGGAAAGGCTTTGGGAAGTGAGGAGGTGAGTTACTTGATACAAAATTCCCAGACTCTGACCTGTTTTTGTAGCCATATATTTTTTGGCTAGCCCAGTAAGTTTCTGGTCAGTGGTAACTTCCCAGAATGTTGATAGTGGGGGATTAGGCAATGATAATGTCATTGGATGTTAAGAGAAGTTGATTAGATTCTCTCTTGTTGGAAATGGTCATTGCCTGGCACTTGTATGGCACAAATGGTACTTGCCATTTATTAGCACAAGCCTGAATGTTGTCTGAGTTTTGCTGCATTCAGATATGGACTGCTTCAGTATCTGAGGAGTCGCAAACTCTGTGCAATCAACAACATCTTATAATGGTGAGAAGGTCATTGATAAAGCAACTGGAGATAGCTCGGCCTTAGATACTGCCTGAGGAACTCCAGCAGGGATGTCCCGGGACTGAGATGATTGGCCTCCAGCAACCACAACCATCTTCCTTTGTGGAGGAGGACTCCAACCGGTGCAGATTTTACCCCTTGATTCCCATTGATTCAGTTTTGCTGTCGCTCCTTGGTTTCATACTTGGCCAAATAGTGATGTCAAGGACGATCACTCCAAGCCCACCTCCGAAATTTATGTTTGGACCAAAGCAGTAATGGGGGTTGCAACTGAATGGACTGAGCAAAACCTAAACTGAGTTTTGGTGAGCAGACTATTGCTAGCACTGTTGACAACACCTTCCATCACTTTGCTGATGATTGAGTAGACTGATGGGGTGCTAACTGGCCCGACTGGACTTAGAATCATGGAATCCCTACAGTGCAGAAGGAGGACATTTGGCCCATCAAGTCTGCACTGAGCCCCTGACAGACCATCTCACCCAGGCCCCCTCCCCTACCCTATCCCCTTAATCCCACACGCACACCATGGCCAACCATTCCAACCTGCACATCTTGGGACACTATGGGGCAATTTAGCACGGCCAAACCCCTAACCCACACTTTGGATTTGTCCTGTTTTTTATATAAAGGACATACCTGGGCAACATTCTGCATTGCCTGGTAGAACACTGTGTTGCAGCTCTGCTGAAATAGCTTGGATAGGTGCACAGCTCATTCTGTCAAGTCTTCAGTACAAGAGCCAGATTTTTTCAGTGCTCGTAGCCTTTACTGGAACAGGTGTGTTCAGCTGTTTTTTTTATGTCAGTGGAGTGAATCAAATTGGCTGAAGATTGGCATCTGTGATGCTGGGAACCTTAGAAGGAGATTGAGATGGATAATCCACTTGACACTTCTAGCTGAAGATGGTTGCAAATGCTTCAACCATGCCATGCTAGGCTCCCTCATCATTGAGGATGGGGATGCTTCTGAAGCCTCTGCCTCTAGTTACTTGTTTGATTGCCCACACCATTCATGATTGGATGTGGCAGGACTGTAGAGTTTAGGTTTAATCTGGCAGTTGTGGAATCACTTGCTTCTGTCAATACAAGCAAATTCTACTGTTTAGCATGCATCACTAGGTTGGCATCTCATTTTTAGGTATGCCTGGTGCTGCTCCTGGCATGCTCACCTGGCTTTATGATCATAGTGGAGGCTGGGATATGCCATGCCATGGGTTTACAGATTATGGTCGAACACAATATTACTGCTGCTGATGGTCCATAGTCCCTATTGAGTGCCCAGATTTGATCTGCAAAATCTGGTCTGACAGTGCTACCTGACATGATGAAGGCTGTCTTCAATGCGAACAATGGACTATATCTCCACCCCTCTCCACCAGCCCCCTCCATGGATTGCTACCTTGATGTGGTAGAGGGATTTGTGTGTTCTGACAATCCCCTGAGCAATGCCATCAGGATATCCTTGCTTGTTGTGGGGCCATCTATGGCAGCAAAGTCAGGGGAAGGTGCCAGACAAAGTGCGGTCCAAAAAGTCCTCACCAGCAGAACAGGCAAAGGAAGATTGAATCCCACTGCCTCAAAGACAGAAGTTGGCTGCAACAGCAAGAGAGTCTCAGTCACCATGGTTCAATACATCACCAAAGTCTAACCACCAAGCCATCAAGATCCTGTGGACAATGATGCCAACCCAAGGCCTCCACATTGAACAAATTCATGCACAGGCTTCTATCAGGGTCCATTTGCCAAGTTTTGTGGAAATGGATAAATGGCAAAGGGGACAGGGCTGTGAACCTGGGAGGCTGAAGTTTAGAATCTACACACAGGCGACAAGTGTATGAAGGTCCTTGGATACCTGTGTTGGGACAGAGGTGTCAATGTCAGAGCAGCCCTCATTTGCATATCCTCTCCTCACTGCAAATGGAGATGGCAGGGGTGGCTGACAAAGATAAGGGGGCAATCGGGAAGGAGAGCTGTGCAAGGAGGGAGGTGGGGGAAGACCAAACACTCAAGTGGTAATGTCAATGAGGGCTCACAATGGCAGGCAGAGGGGCAAAGAAGTGGATGAAAAAGATAAATAATGGAAGACAGAGGAAGCTGGACCTCGATAAGTCTGCCTGACACATGCACAAACAAGGGGCTCTAAGGGATAACACATGTATTACTGGAAGGGGATGCACGCAAACTGCAGATTATGGGGTGGGTTCCTGTTAGTATGGCTCATTAAGAATGGTTGGGGTTGAGGGGGGGGGGGGGGGGGGGGGGGCGATGGTCTAGTGGTATTATCACTAGACTATTAATCCAGAAACTCAGCTAATGTTCTGGGGACCCGGGTTCAAATCCTGTCATGGCAGATGTTGGAATTTGAATTCAATAAAAAAAATCTGGAAATAAGAATCAACTGATAACCATGAAACCATTGTTGATTGTCGAAAAAATGCATTTGGTTCGCTAATGTCCTTTAGGGAAAGAAATCTGCCGTCCTTACCTGGTCTACCCTACATGTGACTCCAGAGCCACAGCAATGGGGTTGACTCTTAACTCCCCTCAAAAATGGCCTCGCAAGCCACTCAGTTCTAGGTCAACTAGGGATGGGCAATAAATGCTGGCCAGCCAGCGATGCCCATGTTCCACGAATGAAGAAAAAAATTAACCATGTCGTTTAGCCAACGGCCTCCCAGGCCAGAGAGGTATGGTTCATATGTTTTCTCAACCCATTCCTTGAGTTGAGAACATGTCAATGGGCCTGGACTCCCCAAATAAGGGCCTCAAGAGTCTCTGCAGTGAAAACAGGGGTTGCCTTCTTCTTGGGGCGACTTGCCTTTTGTTTCTCGATTCTGGATATCCTGCACGGTCTGGTGACAGGTGAACTGAAGAGAGTGCTGGACTGGTGTTTAAATATGGCGCCAGGAACTTTGAACCCATCAGCTGATGGCGAGCGGCCCACCAGATGGTTCAGAGAGAAACTTGCCTGTGCTCAATGAGGTTCAAAGCACAAAATCGATCCCATCATTCTGGCCAGCGGGAATGGTGCCACCTGAGCCATCCGCCACCATAAACAGAGAATTCTGTCCAAGCTGTCCCACTTTGCACTGGCTCTGGAATCACAGCCTTTGGGATCAGCCTTTTTGTGGTCAAAGAAAGAAAACTTTAAATTTTGTAACTTGGAATGCTGGAACACTCTTGGATGAATTCAAGACTGATTGTCTAGAAAGAAGATCTGCAATCATCTGACATGAGCTAGCAAGACTCCAAATCAACATCACTCCTCAGTGAGAGCCACCTCTCAAGGGAGGGGCAGTTGAAGGAATGAGGTGGGGTGGGGGGATGAGGAGATATACCTTCTACTGGAAAGAAAAGGCTGACAGTGACCCTCGTGTCCACAAAGTTGGTTTCACCATCATAACCTCCAATCAAGCCACCAATGTGGTATCTGAAGGGTTTTTTCTTCCTGCTGCTGGGGAAGAATTTCTCTCTGGCTTCTCAGTGTCATGATGTGGAGATTGTGTGGCTTTTGCTACCAAATAAACCTGTTGGACTTTAACCTGGTGTTGTTAAACTTCTTACTGTCTTCTCAGTGTCACCAGCAATACATAAAGGGAAGTAACATTTAAATTGGGTGCAACCATTGACCATCCTGAATCTATTCTCACAGTTCATCTTTTCCTGTTTCCAAATCCCAACTCCTCCAAACCCCAGCTTTCTCAGGCCCTTGAAATACTGGAGTTGAGATTGTAGAGATATAGGTCCTCGTCACTACCACACATTCAATATCAAAACTGAAAGTAAAATAACAATGCGGTAACTTTATTAAAATGCCACTCTAAATTTAGTCTCTGTTTTCCAATATTTCCCCCCTTACCCGATATGCCTCTGAGTTATTATCAGGGCTAATATGTAAAAACAAGTTCTGGGTTTATTTTTTACGTTTGAGCTTTGCGTTCATGAAGGTGAACTAACCCTATGTTCCTCTAATGACGGGAAATTAATGGTCTCAACAACATGTTGATGAAGACTCCCAAATTCAATCGTAGTCTGTACTGAGTCAGTTTGCCTCAAGCAGCTGTACTACAATTGACCTCCGTGTCGTCAGGACGAGGAGAGGAGAGATCAAGCAGGATTCTCGTGCTTTTCCCACTGGATAGGGTGCACAAACATTGATCAGGCTTGGCTTTGATGTTCTCCGAGGTTGAGAAGCCAGCAAACATTCAGTGCCTCGGCTTGGCCACTGGGCAAAGATTCAGATAGTTGCTGCCAACCTTGCAGAATAGCAGAACAATAAGAGTTAGCAACTTCAGCATACTAAGGCAGAACATTGGAAAGAATCAGATATTTACTAAAACTGATTTGTTGTTACAATAATCAGCTTGATTTACAACATTTTCCCCCCTGTAATTGTCAGTTCTCATTTAGAAGTAACAAATTTCAAAGATGATGAGAGTATTGTATGAAATGTGGTAACACTTTCAATACTGGAATGTGCCTGAGATCATTTGTAAGCATTTCTTTTCCAGAGCCACATTTATTTATTGAGTTGCAAAGAAGAGTCATATTGGGCCTGAAAGGTTACCTTTGTTCCTATTTTCACAGATGCTGCCAGCCATGTTGGGGGCGATTCTCCCAGTCGGCTGTGGTGTTCTAGCAGCGCAACGGGTGGGGAAACATCAGTGGAGGCTGTTTCCCGGGACTCCCACTGGGCGCCTGGACTGAAATCTCCGGGCCCGCTAGCGTCTTCCCCCCAACCCCCGGCCAAGACTGGTCCACTCCAGCAGGGTTTACAACTGCTCCCCACTAACGGGAAACAGACAGCTGACCCTGCTAGAAGGAACAGAGGCCCCCCCCCCGGAGGTCAGGGGTACGGGGGATGCCCCCTGGGCAGTGTCAGTCTGGCAGTGCCAGCTTGTCCCCCTGGCACTGCCCAAGGGCCAAACTGACAATGCTCAAAGAGAACCTTGGCACTGCCCACCATTGGAGCCTATTGGGGGCAGGGCCTGTTGGGGGGGGGGGGGGGGGGGTGGTGAATGGTGGGGTTGGGGGAGCGGAACCCACTGCCACTCTGTACTAGGATCGCAGGCAGAGGGAGGGTGGATGGCGATCAGGGCTGGCCATCCAGGTGGGGGGAGAGAGGAGACAGCAGGTCTGGCCCGGAAACGTCCAGGAGATTAGCGATCGAGGGGGTGGGGGGTTGGAGGGGCAGCGATGGGGGACGCGGGGTTGGCCAGCGATTGAGAGGTCAGCAATGCGGGGCTACTGTGCGTGCGCCGATCTCCACTCTGATGCGCAGTGGCCCGTTCAGCGCTACGCTGCTAGCTTCTCAGGTGGGAATAGGCCCTGCCCCCTGATTTTCAGAGGGAATCCTGCTAGGACACTCTGCGATGCACAGAGTGTGGGAGATTCAATCTGAAAATCCCACTAAAACAACTAACAGGCGTTACTCCCATTTTCATGCAAATTGGGGACTTAGAATTTTTTGGGAGAATCCCGGCCCTTGAGGTTTTTTCCATCATTTTTGGTTTTTACTTCAGATCTCCAGCATCCGCAGTTTTGTTTGCTTTTATTTGTTCATTATTGGATTAATGGACAGTATTTGGTTTTAAACTGCTAACGAGCATAGTTAAAGTTATGGTGCATGCTTGTCTTATTGTATGTTAGTTGATGCTAGTTAATATTGGCCTAATCTTTTTCGCACTTACTGGAAAGGAATTTGCAGCTATGTGTGACATCCTAGCCAGAGAGAAACTGTTCCCAGTTGTCAGTGTCCTACAGAACTATGAATTTACATCTTTTAGAGTAGATGGGTTATTATAAAGGACAGTTGGGGGTCTCTCATTGCAAGACCCAATCGGGAAATACAAGTCTCAGTTGAATAAATAGTTTAGTTATAGGAATGTTTAAACTGTACTTGTATAGTAAATTCAGATATCAAGTCTGATGTGGGGGAAGTAAGCTCCAGCTGCTTCAGTTTGACACCACATGGCATATTACACTTCAGTCCAGTATTAAGGTAGATTTCAAGAAGGCTTTGTGAATCCTTTGGATCTCCCAGATATTTTTAATAAAACCTACTTAAAGTTAATTTAAATGCTTCTCGAGTATGCACACTGTGCTGCTCATAGAATTAAAATAGTGCAATTCTTACTCCTGGAAGGGGATGTATGTTCATTCAAGGCTGAATGCATGAAGTTCCCTCCCAGGCATGAGAGTTCAAGGTCTAGCCATTGTGACTATGCAGTCAGTATTCGATTGGTAACTACAGTACAAATGCAGCAACTGCAGGAGAAATAGAAATTGATGGTATATTAGAGTTCTGAAAAAGAATTGTAAGAAAGTTTATAAGGCCGTGGTCCAATGCTTTTAAAAGGGACATTCTCTTCATTAAAAAGTATTCAGCAGCATTTATTTTGCTGGGAGGGGCATGCATAGTTTTTATCACAAAGGGGTAACTCCCTGCCCCTTTGGTGCAGGCACAAATCCTGTTGTGGCCGGAGACTCTCACGAGACAGGCCATAAAGTGATTTGCGCCGGGAAGAACTCATGAGACTCTCTCCAGCTCCGGCCAGTAATGTAATCTGGTTCGTGGCCAGTGAGGGCATGAAGCAGATCAGCATATTTAAATCTTCATTTAAATACGCAGGATCTGTTTTAGGCCGAATTCACCCGATTCCCAGTACTCACCCATCCATCGACACAATGTGAAGCTGGTGTGAATCACTACTGGTCTCCACAAATGGAGACAAGACATGATGACCACACCAGGGTATCGGAGACCATTGGAAACCCTCAGGTTGTCAGGGAAATGGCTGGGCACCCTGACAACCTGGCAGTGCCTACCTGGCCTAAAGGGACAGGGCCTGAAGGATGGCCTAATGGCTTAAGTGGGAGAGGATTGCAATCAGGATCAAGCTAACTGACATGGTGGGAATTTTTTTGGAGAATTGAGTCCATCATGTACAAGTAATGCAATTGATTGTGTTTATGGTACCTTCTTACGAAATGATGATCTCAAACAACTTGTTGAAATTTAATGTTGTCTGCAGTATAACTTTGGTATGCAGCTAAATTTAGATTAGGATGAAGATGAAATCACATTTCCTTCCTTTGTAGGCCATTTCCACAGAACTGTCCTTGCATGGCTCCATTCCCACCTTTCTCACAACCTCATAACTATGAAAGAATTTGTTGCACTTGAAGGCAGTATTAAGTGTCCTTTACATTTCAAAGAATCATAGAATGCCTACAGTGCAGAGGGAGGCCATTTGGCCCATCTAGCATGCACCGACATCAATCCCACCCAGGCCCTATCCCCATAACCCCACATATTTACCCTGCTAATCCCTCTGACACTAAGGGGCAATTTAGCATGTCCAATTAATCTAAACCTGCACATCTTTGGACTGTGAGAGGAGATCAGAGTACCCGGAGGAGAATGTGCAAACTCCACACAGACAGTCACCCATGGTCGGAATTGAACCTGGCGCTGTGAGGCAACAGCGCTAACCACTGTGCCACCGTGCCATTCTATTTCATAAGTTTCCCCTTCTTTGAATCTTCATCTTAACTGACTTAGCTCATGGAAGAACAATTTCGCAAGAGGTTATAGATACAGTAAACCAAATGGACTATAAATGGAAACTGAAGTAAATGTAGCTTACACAGAAGCTCATGGAGGGGTAGAATTAAAAAGAAGCAAAAGTGCTGGTATTGTCATGTGCAATCTGGGAAATAAAGTGGGAGAAATGGAAGGAATTATTTTATAGAAAGATTTGGATTTGATAGCATGAACAGAACACTGGTTACAAATTGGGCAAGAATGGAAAGTGAACAAACTGGAATATAATGTACTTATGAGGGCTGGAAAGGGAAAAAGAGGAGGCAGAGTGGCAATATTGGTTAAAAAATATATATATGCTGTCAAAAAGGTTTATGTCAACAAGGAAGGTGTACAAAAACCAAACTGCTGGAGCTCAAAGATTTAAAAAGGGCTTCTTACATTACTATTGCTGAATTACAAACCTCCAAAATATGTAAAGGAAATAGAGGAGGAAATCTGCAGTCGGATTAGGGAATAGTAAAGTTATTTGTTGTGGTGGCCACGAAGGACACAGGGGAATGTCAGTAGAGCTCCTCATGGGCTTTGTAGAGTATGAACGCCCCTATTGAGCAAGCAGGGTCTCGCCCAATGGTAAACAAACACTGGGGTCTTAAACTTTGCGCCAACCCGGACCGATATTCTGTTAGTCTCTGGGCTCAGACTTATGTGCAGTAAGCCGCAGATGTGGCCCCTCTCTGCTTTGTAAATAAAGGGTTATGGTGATGGAAGACTGGCCTTGGCAAGATCGTTACATTATTGTTCTCAGAGACTTTAACTATTGATTGGGATGGGGCAGAATGGGGTGCCAGTGGAGAATAGGGAACAAAATGCCTGAATTGTGTACAGGAGTCCTTCCTCAAGCAGTGTGCTGGTAAACCAAAAAGGAGGAGGCATTGTTGGGTTGGTTATGTGTGATGAATTGATGAACACCATGGGAGAAATGGCCACAATATAATAAAGTTTCGGATCCAATTAGAAGGGATCAGTGCAATAGGTAAAGGACACCAGATTAGATTACAGCAGATTTTTTAAAAATGGGAATAGGTTGTGGATAAACTGACACACAGGACTGTGGGGCAACAGCAAGTTGGTTTTAAGACAGTTGAAAGTGCAGCACTCTCCCTTGCGAATTAAATTTAACTTTTGCGTGAAGACCAGTTAAAGGAAATTGAAATTAGGTTTCATCCTTTTTTAAATCACTAGCACATTATGATCCCCCATGAGTGAACTGTAAACCAGAATTACCAAATTTCACAAATTACCCACAAATGAAGAAATTACCAAAAAGATTTCACTTTTATAACTTTTCCTTTAACATAGATCAGAATCAAAGTAACTTTAACATGCATTAACAGACATATGATACTTTGAATAAAAAGGTAAATTTCATTTTGAGTACTCCGTACAACAGAGATGTGTCTTGTGTGACCACAAGCACCTTCATCACTGCCCACAGATTTGTGACACTATGTAGCTGCACAGTTCTACAATATGCTGTCCTTTATTCATGCAGGGTCGATCAGGAGTCCTATTAACAACAGCTTTCACCTCTGAGTTTCATGGGCACAATTATTGTCAGCAAAATACACTTCTAAAAATCCTCGACCTTTTCGGGTCACAACACTCTTGATTGTGTAGCTTTCCAGAGTTCCCTTTCAACAAATGAACCAATAGCAGTTTGTGGTTTGGCCAGTTCTGGGAAAACAACGAGCTCTTTAGTGTTTCCAAGCTCTTCACACAACTTTCTAGGTTTTAGAACTTTAGCCAGCTTGCACAGCACTACCAAAAGCTCCTGTCTCCTTTTGTCCCCCACGCTTTGTTTCATTCCAAAAAGCGCAATACCTGGACATGTTCCTTTTGTCTGCAGAGGACAGGTCCCTGTGTGTGAATATCTGTGACTTCTAGCAAGCATTAGTGAGCTACATTGCAAACCCAACTGATAACCTTAAATCAGAAAATTGTGCATTCTCCATGTCAAAGCCTTGACTAATCAGTATCAACTTTCCAATCAATCAGCACCCATTTCTTATGTCGTATAAATTATTGCTCCCTTTGAAATTTGTTGTTCTTGCCTCTGCCCTGATGAGTGTAAGATTCATGTCTCTCTTTTCAGCCACACTCAAAGATATTTCTTACTATCCAAGGAAATCATAATTGTTTCCTTTACAATTGATTCCAAATCTTAAAAATCCTTATCAAACACTTAAACAAAAACAATCATGAATACCAGACCTTGTAAAGAAATTACAGTTTTCTCTTAGTCTACTGCTTCTGGGTCAAAGGTTTTCACAACACAGTTAGGGGCCAAACTTTAAAAGAAATTCTTCAGCCAATCCCCATAAAATAGGCAAGGCACGTTAAGGAAAAGGCATTATGTGCGAGAGTGCAAGTCTGCCACAAGAGGGAGGGCAGTCATAGTCATACTTTACTTTAACAGCAGCTCTCTGTGTAAAGTGGGTCCTCCAAATAAAAGTATATGGAATCAAAAGTTAACTAAATGACTGTTTCACCAGACCCTCAGTCAAGTGCTGCAGAAGTTGCCATATAAATGTAAGCTGTTGTTGTCCTACAAGTGTAAGATTTTTGAATAGTCCAACATTTGTATTGAAATGCAGTTCTTACTAAAGCTTTTGTAAGTATTTGATTCAGGCTCCTCAATCAAGGCAGCAGTGCAAGCTCTTAAATGTTCATTAGTAATGTCTTAGGGTGGAACTTAGACAAGGTTTTGGACCTCGCTTACTATTAAGGTGAGGATAGGATTAAATTTGCTTATGGTGTGACCCATAATCAGTAATATCCTCTAGAGAAAGAAATCTGCCGTTCTCGCCTACATGTGACTCTAGATCCAAAGTAATGGCCTCAGAACTGGCCTAGCAAACCACTCAGTTCAAGGACAATTAGGGATGGGCAATAGACGTTGGTCCAACCAGCAATGCCCACAGCCCATGAATGTGAATGAAAAAAACATTTAGGGGTGGCACATTGGTTGGCCTCACAGCGCCAGGGACCCAGGTTCAATTCTGGCCTCAGGTCACTGTCTGTGTGGAGTTTGCACATTATCCCTGTGTCTGCCTGGGTTTCCTCCAGGTACTCCAGTTTCCTCCCACAGTCCAAAGATGTGCGGGTTAGGTTGATTCGTCATGCTAAATTAACCATTGTATCAGGGGGATTAGCAGGGTAAATGTGAGAGGTTACAGGAATAGGGCCTGGGTGGGATTCATAGAAATCATAGAAACCCTACAGTACAGAAAGAGGCCATTCGGCCCATCGAGTCTTCACCAACCACAATCCCAACCAGGCCCTACCTCCATATCCCTACATATTTTACCCGCTAATCCCTCTAATCTACGCATCCCATGACACTAAGGGGCAATTTTAGCATGGCCAATCAACCTAATCCGCACATCTTTGGACTGTGGGACGAAACCGGAGCACCCGGAGGAAACCCACACAGACACGAGGACAATGTGCAAACTCCACACAGACAGTGACCCAAGCCAGGAATCGAACCCAGGATCGAACCCAGGTCCCTGGAGCTGTGAAGCAGCAGTACGAACCACTGTGCTACCGTGCCGCCCCTATATAGGATTGTGGTTGGCCGAATGGCCTCCTTCTGCACTGGACGGATTCTATGATTCTATCAAATAGCCTATCAGTATTCACTTTAAAGAATTATATGCAAAGTGTGTCCAGTCAGAGGAGATATTCAAAGATTGTTGTGAGGTTCACTTCTTTCAAAATCCATGTCCTTCATGGATTCTATTCCACTTATTTAATTGGGTTTATCAGTCACCTTAGAGCCCATCAAATTGAAGTGGAAGCAAATCATCCTTGATCTCCAAGGACTGCCTAAGAAAACGAAAAGATTTAAAAAGTGGCCGCATGCTCCTAGCTGCATATTTTATGCTGCAAACTGCTAATAGATTACATATTAGTGGTTTACAATATTTATTTCTAATCAAGTAATTACTTCACAAATTATCTATGCAATACTTTAGCTCCTTAGAAATGATGAGCAGTAATAATTAATAGTGGAGAATTAACAATGATTGGTTAACTATAAATTCATCAAAATTGGACTCTTTATCACTTCTGGTTAATAGGATTTTGACATCATTTTAGTGGTTGCCTCAGTCCCAGGGAGAGAAGATAAATTGGCAAAGGAGCTGCAAAACCATCTCATTCTATGCTGCAAATCCTCTTAATCCATTTTAAAGTATATAAAACTCTTAGGCCATATCGGTATTGACATGTTTGTAGTTGGATCAAAGCAGCTTAGCTTCGGTCTGAAAAATATCCTTGTGAGCAATGTTGAGGTGTTACTTGTTCCTACATTATCAGAGCAGAAATGAAAGCAAGGTTGATTTATTACACAGAAAAAATCTGTGGAAAAAAATCTTACGTGCACCACAAACTTGATAAACAGGATGAGTGTTTCCAAGAGGTGGAGATTTGCATACAAACAATGGAATAGTATCTGATCCAGTGGCCTTACAACACATTATCAACTAGAGCCTATCCAGTCTGTCAACAAATAGATCTTCAAAGCAGCTCAGGAAAGTCACATTTAAACTTGTTCTCAGAATGAATCTAGTCAAGGCCAATCTGAACACTGCATGAAGAATTAATAAAGGCAGACTGTGCAATTTAGAATACAAACATCAGATCTGCCAACTGTGATATTAGTGTAGTTATGAACTGGCTTGGCATCATCAGAGCAGCATTTTACATAGGAACACCCGACTAACAACCGTGCAGGCAGTGAATAGTAAAGCAGGGGGAAGGTGATGACCTAGTATTATCGCTAGACTATTAATCCAGAAATTCAGCTAATGTTCTGGGGACCCAGGTTTGAATCCCATCATGGCAGATGGTGGAATTCGAATTCAATAAAAAACATCTCGAATTAAGAATCTACTGATGACCATGAAACCATTGTCGATTGTCGGAAAAACCCATTTGGTCCTTTAGGGAAGGAAATCTGCTGTCCTTACCTGGTCTGGCCTACATGTGATTCCAGAGCCACAGCAATGTGGTTGACTCTTAACTGCCCTCCAAGGGCAACTAGGGATAGGAAATAAATGCTGACCAGCCAGCCACACGAATGAATGAAAAAAACCCATCTGGGATAGGACATCATGGAGCATTTTTGGGGGAACAAGGACCCAGATCAATGTCAGTCAAAAAAGCCGAGATGCCCAGCATTCAATCTTTGTTCTGGACTTAATCTGTGCTGGCTTCATTCTGGTAAGGTTCTGGTTTTAAATGCATGAGGTTCACAATTTTCCACACACCTAAACCAGTAAATGAACACTGAGCTACCATTGATAAAATGGACACGAAAATAAAAGCAAAATTCTGCAGATGGCGGAAATCTGAAAGAAAAACAGAAAATGCTGGAAAATCTTAGCAGGATTGGCAGTATCTGTGAAGAGAGAAATAGAGACCAGACTTTTCCGGCCCTTCCTGCAGGCAGCATCTTCCGATCCCGCCAAAGTGAACGGAAGTTTGAATGGCCCGCTGCATCCGCCATGGTGTGGTCAGAAAGACCCATATCCTGGTCCCGCTGAAGACAACCTGTTGTGGCAGGTTCCTCAGTGGCGGGGTGGGCGAGCCATACATAATACCATAGACCTCGGCAGAACTGGAAGATCCTGTTGGCGGACAATGGCAAGCCACTTCCTCCGCCGGAAAAGATGTCGCAGGAGTGCAGGAAAATCCCACCCTCAAATTTATTTAGTTCCACACCAGTTTTCCAACCCCTGGAATGTCTATATTTTTGACCAGTCTCCTGTGTCGAGTTCCTGTACTAATAAGATCCTGCTGAGACCTGAGTCACGCTCCATTTACATTTATCAGCTCTATTTATAAATGAGACGAAGCATAAAGACATATTAATGATTCGAAGAGTAAATAGATAAAAATAAATCTCATGATTAATCCCTGGCCAGTACTGAGTTAGTTGTGCTCAATCAGAGCAATGGTGGGAACATTATAACAGGCCTCCCTGCACCTGGGGGAAAGGGGAAAGGATTCTCACTCTCATTATGATATAGTTAGAATGTGTGTTTATGCATATGTATACATGTGTGGATGTTAAATGAGGCCAGTATTGGGTTCAGACCTCATATTTTCCATACTGAAATACCTTGTTTGCATTATTATATCATAATTATATAAAATATAATATTTTAGCAAAGACAAAATGCCTCTCAGTTGTGGCCAAAATGGCGGAAGTTGCTGAAAATTCTAAGTCTCACCCCCGAACATGGCAATTTCCATTTTTGTGGCGGGGGGTGGGTGGGAAATAGGGGCAGGGTGTGTTTCGCACAGACACATTTTATGGAGGTTGCTGGCCTTTTAAATCATTAGTTGCCTTCATTCAAGTCGGATTTGGTAGCCTAGGATTGTGAAACTCGAAGTGCGTAGAGTACACCTGGAAGGGGCAGGACTAAACTTTGTGCATTTGTTTGGATAGCCAAGGAACCTCTTTGGAGAGGTGCAGGTACCCCTGCAGAATTTGCTTTGATCTTTTGTTCATCAATGCCTGAGGTGACTGAGGCTAAGCCACGATGTGGTTTTTTGATTTGATTTGATTTGACTATTGTCACATGTATTAGTATACAGTGAAAAGTATTGTTTCTTGCACGCTATACAGACAAAGCATACCATACATAGAGAAGGAAAGGAGAGGGAGCTGAATGTATTGTTACAATCATAGTTAGGGTGTAGAGAAAGATCAACTTAATATGAGGTAGGTCCATTCAAAAGTCTGATCGCAGCAGGGAAGAAGCTATTCTTGAGTTGGTTTGTATGTGACCTCAGACTTTTGTATCTTTTTCCCAACGGAAGAAGGTGGAAGAGAGAATGTCCAGGTGCGTGGGGTTCTTGATTACGCTGGCTACTTTTCCAAGGCAGTGGGAAGTGTAGACAAAGTCAATGGATGGGAGGCTGGTTTGCGTGATGGACTGGGCTTCATTCACGACCCTTTGTAGTTCCTTGCGGTCTTGGACCAAGCAGGAGCGCTACCAAGCTGTGATACAACCAGAAAGAATGCTTTCCATGGTGCATCTGTAAAAGTTAGTGAGAGTCGTAGCAGACATGCCAAATTTCCTTAGTCTGCTGAAAAAGTAAAGGCATTGGTGGGCTTTCGTAACTATAGCATCGGCTTGGAGGGACCAGGACAGTTGTTGGTGATCTGGACATCTAGAAACTTGAGGCTCTCGACTATTTTCACTTTATCTCCATTGATGTAGACAAGGGCATGTCCTCCATACTATTCCTGAAGTCGATGACTATCTCCTTTGTTTTGCTGACATTGAGGGAAAGATTATTGTCATTGCACCAAAGAACAAAGAACAGTGTAGCACAGGAACAGGCCCTTTGGCCTGTGCTGATACAGATGCCTCTCTAATCTAATATTTTCTTGCCTCTACATGGTCCATATCCCTCTATTCTCTGCCTATTCATGTATCTATCCAGATGCCTCTTGAACGTTGTTATAGAATCTGCTTCCACAGCCTCCTCTGGCAGCGCGTTCCAGGCATTCACCACCCTCTGTGTGAAAAACTTGCCCCTTACATCTCTTTTAAACTTTCCCCCTCTCACTTTCGCCCAATACCTCCGAATAATTGACCCTTTGACTCTGGGAAAAAGACTGACTATCCACTCTATCCAAGCCTGTCATAATTCTGTAAACCTCTATCAGGTCACCCCCCCATCCTCCGAGGCTCCAATGAAAACAATCCAAGTTTGTTCAACCTTTCTTCATAGTCCATATCCTCCAAACCAGACAACATCCAGGTAAATCTCTTCTGTACTCTTTCCAACGCATCAACATCCTTCCAGTAGTGTGGCAGAGGTGTACACAATACTCCAAATGCAGCCGAACCAATGTCTTACACCGCTGCAACATGATTTTCCAATTCCTATACTCAACACCCCGACCGATGAAGGCCAGCATGCCATATGCCTTCTTGACCACCTTGTCCACCTGACAAGGTGGTCCACCTGTTTACCAGTTCACCAGATTCTCTATCTCTTTCCTGTATGCTATCTCGTCATTGTTTGAGATCTGGCCCACTATGGTGCTGTCATCAGCAAACTTGAAAGTCGAGTTGGAGGGGATTTAGCCACACATTCATAGATGTATAAGGAGTATAGTAAGGGGCTGAGGACACAGCCTTGTGGGGCATCAGTGTTGAGGATGATTGTGGAGGAGGTGCTGTTGCCTATCTTAGTGAAATCTAGGATCCAGTCGCAGAGGAAAGAGCCAAGTCCCAGGCTACGGAGTTTGGAGATGGGTTTTGTAGGAATAATGGTGTTGAAGGCTGAGCTGTAGTCAATAAATAGGAATCTGACAACGGTGTCTTTGTTATCCAGGTGTTCCAGGGTTGAGTATAGGGCCAGAAAGATGGTTTCTGCTGTGGACCTGTTGTGGCAGTAGGCGAATTGTAATGGATCCCGGCAATCTGGGAGGCCGGAATTGGTTCATGTCATGACTAACCGCACATGTCACATGGTCTAACAGCAGCTCAAGCCACAATCCATTGACCCCCATGTCCTACCAATGGCTGTAAAGGCAACCATTGCTCTCAACTTCTATGCCTCAGGATCTTTCTAGGGATCATCAGGAGAACTGTCTGGTATATCTCAAAATCAGCAGCATACAGCAGCATTAAGGTTGTAACTATTGCTCTGTTTACAAGATTATGAAGGGTATAGATAGGGTGAACAGTGGGAAGCTTTTTCCCAGGTCGGAGGTGACGATCACGAGGGGTCACGGGCTCAAGCTGAGAGGGGCGAAGTATAACTCAGACATCAGAGGGACGTTTTTGACACAGAGGGTGGTGGGGGCCTGGAATGCGCTGCCAAGTAGGGTGGTGGAGGCAGGCACGCTGACATCGTTTAAGACTTACCTGGATAGTCACATGAGCAGCCTGGGAATGGAGGGATACAAACGATTGGTCTAGTTGGACCAAGGAGCGGCACAGGCTTGGAGGGCCGAAGGCCTGTTTCCTGTGCTGTACTGTTCTTTGTTCTTTGAAGGGGGGGAGGTTTAACACAGATATCAGAAGGACATATTTCACACAGAGGGTTGTGGGGGCCTGGAATGTGTTGCCGGGCAAGGTGGTGGAGGCGGACACACTGGGAACGTTTAAGACTTATCTAGACAGCTATATGACCGGAGTGGGAATGGAGGGATACAAAAGAGTGGTCTAGTTTGGACCAGGGAGCGGCGCGGGCTAATTGTTCCTTGTTTCTCGTTTCAAGGCTTCATTCTATGATCATCTTGCTGGTGCCAGTACAGAGCGAGACTGCGGATAGTTGGGAACCTGTCTCGGGGGCAGGGAATTCATATGGTGTTCATGGAAGTGGAAATGACTAGGGTTGGGAAGCATTTTCCGATCAGGGCCATTGTGATCTCCTGGACTCGTTTCGATCGCCTCAGGGGGTCGGAGAGGAATTTCCCAGATTTTTTTTTTTCCCCATATTGGCCCTGGGGTTTTTCACTCTGGGTTTTCGCCTCTCCCTGGGGATCACATGGTCTGGAATAGGGGGGTGGGGGTGAGTTAATAGGTTGTAATGAACAAAGCATCGTAGCTGTGAGGGACAGCTCGGTGGATAGGATATTGGTATGTAGATAGGCTGGAAAATTGGGCGGGGATCCTGGATTCAGGATTCAATCCTGGACCGGGGAGCGGCGCGGGCTTGGAGGGCCGAAGGGCCTGTTCCTGTGCTGTATTGTTCTTTGTTCTTTGTTTGTACTCATGTGGATGATCATATTAATTTCCCTGTAGATTTGACATTCCAGATGCAGAGAACCATGGCCTCTGTCAATGGCAGAGTAGCTGAGAGGCATGGCCACAATGCCAAGAGGTTGGTGCTGACGAAGCAGGGCCAACATGGAGGGGCAGGGCCTGAGAGGGGCTGTCTGATTGGGGGAGGGGAGACATTGTGCGCTCTGCAACTGCGATCAGGGAGGGGGAGAACACTGCGCACTCTGCAACTGTCAATCGGCCAGCAACCCCACCACCGCCCCCCCCCCCCCCCGCCTCCAAGGGGGTAGAGGGGATGGAATTGGCTATGGAGCCCAGCGATAGCATGCTGAGCATGCGGGGGTGGGGGGATCGGTCGGCCTGTGCGGGATGGGGAACAATCAATCTGAGGGAGGCAGTGACTGACAGATCTCTGTGTTCACAGAACATGCATAATTGCGCCCTCTGCTGCAAGTTGCCAGCTTTTGGCAAGTTTAGACCACACCCCTTCCCATGTTGGCAGGATACAGATCTTGCATTATTTTTTTCACAGAGTGAGGTAAGATTAGATTTTTTACTCACCCAAACAAAAGTGTGATTCTCCCATTTTCACACTCACTCGGCATTTAGAATTTTTTTGGTCAGATTGCCTCCCCTGACTCTGCATTCCCAAGCTGGGAACAAAATTTCAGGCCCTAGGTTCCACTTTATTCTCAGGTCAGATACCACATCCCCCACTAGCTTCCTTATTTCCTGAAAACACTGGTGTACATATCCTAAATTACCAGCACTTGTTTTCCACTTGAGAATGGGAGCTGTGGTCAAGTTCTGAACTTGTTGAAGCCAATGTTAAGGCAAGAAAGTTGTAAAGTACGCAGCAAAAAATTGAGGTGCTATTTCTCAAACTTGCATTGAGCTTCAACGGAACAGTGCAGGAGCCAAAGGAATGAATGTCTGAGAGTGTGAAAGTGGCAACTGACCGCATGTTCAAGCTTGCAGACACAGACTGAACAGAGGCATTCACCAAACCACCACCCAGGCTATGTTTAATCTCAATTATGTGACCAAACTGTGAGGAGCTACATAGTGAAAGAAGAGCTTGTACTGGTACACCATTCATGATCTCAGATTATTCTGAGTTACTTTAAAACTAATGAACTTTTGAAGTGCAATCAGTGTTGTGATGAAGGTAATGGAACAACCAGTTTGTGCACATCAAAATCCCACAAACAGCAATGTGGTAATGACTAGGAAGCGTATTAGTTTGCAAAATATACAAGTGCATCTTAACCTCACTTTGTTTTTATTCTATTCACGGGATATGAGCTCACTGCAGCATTTATCGCCTATCCGTAATTGCCCTTGAGATGGTGGTGGAAGGAGTATTTGGGACACAAAACAGCAATATATAGGAGGAAGTCAAAGGGCAAGTGCAGAATGTTCTGTGCACACATCAGAAGGTGCAATGGGAAGGACAGCAGGTGTTAAAGGTGATGAAAGAGTGGATCAGGGTGTCAGGAGAGAACAGGAGCTTCAAAATGGTTGTGAGATCACATGTAGGTGGCAAAGTATTATCCATGGGGATAATATTATGTATCCAGGAGGGAGATGGTGATGTAAAAACAGAAACACACAGTCGAAGGCTTTGTTCACTACAGCTGAAAGGGATTCTCAGCTGAGGAAAAGATTTCTGGTATGAAATCTTTTTGGACGTTTTCTAATCCACTATATTAATGCAAAATCTTCCTTTATTATGTTCTTTAACTACGTTTAGGGGTCATGTTTGCAAAGCATGTGCAGAAAACTGTAAATTTAGATCTTTTAATCTTGCTTTTTTGTGTGTCTCCCCGTTTCTTTCCCCTTCAAGAGGCTTTCATGGCTCACATAACTGGTTCTTTTCAAAATTTGTACATTTTTTGTTTAAAATCCTCTAGCTCTTCTCCAATTCTAGACAACAAAGTCAACAAAGGGAAACTTTGCGAGTGCTGAAATTCAGTAATAAAAATAGAAAATGCTGCAAACACATTGTAACTCAGTCAGCATTTGTAAAGAGAAAAGCAGCTTATAACATCTATGTGTTTTAAGGAAGGTTAGAGAGTCCAGAAATCCTACACAGACATTTGCTGATGCTCTGTTTCCAGCGTTTTCTGTTTTAATTTTTAAAAGGATAGCACAACACTCTTGCTTAAAGGAAATTTGGGTTGTTGAAGGCCCATTGATTCCAGAATAACTGGAGATTTTATACTGTGCAAATCAATAAGATTCACTTTTTGATGTTTGCATTTTACACTCAGTCCATGAGGGCATTAATGTAAGAGTCCTGTCACTATCCTGTTTGAAACAATACTTTGGACATTGCTGCGTAAACGTGGTAACATTCAAACTTAAATCGAAGTGCAAGGAAGACTCACAGAATGTTTTATCTCTTTTTATCTAAATTGACCTTTTGAAGATGAAAGACACTTTATTTCGAGGACTATTTCTATTATTGAAAGTGTTACCATGCTGATTACATGAAAAGCTATGAAACAACCCACACAGGTTCTATAGAATATATGCAAACTAGGATTGTTCCTAGGTGAGACTTCAATCAATCTCTAATCTAGGCACTGGTAACAGGGGCTAATTTCCATCTCATTAAATATACTTAGCCCATTGTATTATACTGGGCTGACTTCCTCCAAGTAGTATTGACATAAAGTTTACATAAATACAATAGAACTCCCCTCATCAGCTTCTTGACCTTAATCACTGCAAAGACACATCCCAAGTGCTGCGACCCTGAGTGACAATTTGCAAACTTTCATTTGTAGGAATTTTTTTAGCTAGTATTCTTGAAAGCATTGGAATTATTTTTCATCACAGATCAAAGATTAGCATAAGTTCATATTCAGCTGCTGTAAATAAACAGATGATAATCTTTAACCTGTTGTTTTAGATCTTGTCAATTATGTCAGAGGTAAAATTCATAAAATTATTATGCAAATTTCTGGCATCCTTATGTGGATATGGAACAACCCAAATGCAGCACATGGATTCTAGGTTCTGAGATACGGTTATGAGCAGAACAGTCATGCTCCAAATTTTCTAATGGGTGGTACGCTTCTTAATACTTGTTCTTGTCTTGCCAAGAGAAGCAACTCCACAGTTAACTCCTTCCCATTGCTATTCCACCTCCTTCTTAGTACTTACTCATGAGCTGCTGCTGCTACCGCTGAGGCAGATGCTCTGGCATATGTCTTATTAAAATGGGAGAAAGCCCATGGAAGCACAATAGCTGCTGCTAGCTCGTTGAATATTGTTTATGGCATTAAAGGTCCAAATGCGGACCCAGAACAGGCCTCCTGGTTTGGCACGTGCTCTGTGTGGAATAACCAGCCTAAAGGAATTTCCACCCCTAACACAGTTTTGGAATTCTCTGCATAAAGAAATTCCCCTTGCTCCTTAATTTAAATCTTTTACACTTAAACATATAACTATGGGGCCTTGGCCTGGACCAGTCAACTACTAGAAACAATCCTCTCCCTTCCAAAAATAGACACAGGCAACTCTTTATTATTTAAAATTAGGTCTCATTTTTACCCCCATCTACTTAGAGTTACACTTGCATGAAATGTGCATTTTTACCATCAGGTTTATAAGGAGTTGAATGGAAACGGCAGAAATCTAAACAGCATCAGGTTTGTTTCACATTTACAGTAATAGCAGTTAAGTGCACTTGGTGACCAAGAAAGTATCATATGTGGCATGGATCTGTTGTTACTCAGCGATTGCATGGGATCAAGCTGCATCACACTTTGAGTCACAACATCTCAATGATGAGGCAGGGCGGCAGCAGAGAAGGAAAGAAAAGGAAGCAAATTCTGCACTCCAGATCCCACTACCTCGTGAGACACACTGCCCCACGTGCCCAAAGATCTCTGGCTCATGAAACACCCTGTTCGATCACATGAAGACCCATAGCAGAAGTTCACAAACTTGAGAGGACGGCATCCTCGAATCGAGGAACAGCAGATGACAACTATAAATCCAGGCCAATCATTTCAAAAGCCTTTAAAGCAGACCTTGCTCAGCAAACCTATCGACCGTTGCCTTTGCTAAATTTGAACTAAGCATACTTGATGTGGAGAGTAGATTACAATCCTCACAGTTTGGACATTAATCTGATGTGGCAGATTGTGTGCCCTGTTCAGAACCCAACTGATCTGCATTCAATTAAAATTAATGGAATGTAAGGCAGGCATTCATTATCTTCTGTACTTGGCTAATGGTTTATGTAACTACGCTGCCAGGTTACTGCCTAAGTATTGAAAGCTAGATTATATCCGAAGGTGACTGATGTGGAAAAGTTTCCCTACACTCACCTTGACCACCAGAACATTTAGGCTGAATTTTACAAAGATCGCTGAATCTCTGTGGCTGGGGCCGAAAGCAAAAGGTAACCCCACTTCAGCTAATAGTAGCACCCGGGGAACTATATTCCCGGTGATAGCTAATTAAGCAACCACTACAAGGGCCAATAACCCTGTTAAAGATGACAGCCCTCCCCAAAGCATTGCCAGTCTAATTAGAAGATCAGCAGCCTCAGGGGTGCCACCACTAGCAGTAGCCAATGCTGAGGCTGCAGTGAGGAGAGGGCACCTCAATAACCAGGGTGCCCTCGAAGAGGGAGAGATAAGTTGTTTGGGGGATGCTGGGGCCAAGCAGGCAGGCCACAGTGATCTGAGGGGTGAAGGGGTGGTGAGCAGTGAGTGCAGTGTTTGAGATATGCATGCAGTGACATTGCTGCATGGGTAACCATTGCCACTTGGGTGGTCCTGCGTGGATATGGAGTTCCCAAAAAGGTGGGTAACCCCCAGAGCGTGCTGGGAGGTTGTCAGGTTTCACTGGAGGATGTCTACATTTAGCAGCAGATACCCCAGACCCTGGCAAATCCCTGCAGGGGAGAGGCCTTAAACTGGCCCCAAAGTGACTCAACTGGGCTCCCTGTGAGCAGAAAGTGAGCACCTGTGACAGTTGGCATGAGATTTTGGTCAGAGGATTTTCCAAAGCAAACAGGCAGGTTTTGCCCACAAGAGCCCAAAGTTGGAGTGTGCACAGCTCCACACTATAAATGAAATGCTAGCAGGGCAAGTAATCTTATAAAATTGCAGTTACCATAGAGCCAGCAGTAGTGGGAAACATGGGCCGCGATTCTCCAATCCCAACCTGCAACTTTTCTGATGGGTCAGGGTGGGAGATGCGCGTCGCCGGCCTTGTTCCAGACTTCGCGCATGTGCCAGGAACGCATGCGCATCTCCCAGAGCTGGAGATCAGTCACAGTAAGAAGTTTAACAACATCAGGTTAAAGTCCAACAGGTTTATTTGGTAGCAAAAGCCACACAAGCTTTCGAGGCTCTAAGCCCCTTCTTCAGGTGAGTGGGAATTCTGTTCACAAACAGAACTTATAAATTCCCACTCACCTGAAGAAGGGGCTTAGAGCCTCGAAAGCTTGTGTGGCTTTTGCTACCAAATAAACCTGTTGGACTTCAACCTGGTGTTGTTAAACTTCTTACTGTGTTTACCCCAGTCCAACGCCGGCATCTCCAGATCAGTCACAGGCCAGACCATGCTGCAAAACGGCGGGAAGGCAGGTAAGTCATTTGAATGTATTTTAAATGTAATTATTGGGAACTTACCAGTCCTGATTGAATCTCCAGGAGTACTTCATTCACGTTCAGGGAACTAGCGGGAGACCCCGCTGGAATGAAGGGGGGGCAATCAGGGCCCCCCCAGGTGTTCGGGCAGCGCGGGGGTGGTGCCCCCTGGGCATGGGCACCCTGGCAGTGCAGAGGGGGGGTGGGACCTATTGTGGGCAGGGCATAGAGGTGATCGGTGGGAGTGGGGGGTCCCACTGTCACTCTGCATTGGGATTGATCTGGGATGGAGCAAGGGCAGCGATTGGGGGGGGCTGGGAGGGGTGGTCTGCTGGGAGGGGGGAGGGCTGCCTCCCCGGGAGAGGGGTCTGATCCGGGGGGGGGGGGGTCAGCGGGGGAGGGAGGGGAGGTCTGCCAGGGTGAGGGGGGTGGTGTGTTCGCCACTGCTGGGGGGATGGGCTGGACATCGGGGTGCTCCGGGGTGGGGGGCGGTGGGGCCAGGGCTGGCCCGAGAATTGTTGTGGGGTCACGATCGGGCCGTGGGGGGGTTGGAGGGGGCAGAACTGTGGGGTCCAGGACTGGCCAGCGATTGGGCTGGCCAGCAAACGGGGTGACTGACAGATTGGGGCTAATGCACATGCGCTGAGTTCCAGAACTGTCAAACTCCAGTGTGAATAGGCCCCGCCCCCCTGGGTTTTTAATGAGGTTCACGATTGGGACCCCTGCAGTGCACAGAGTGCGGAGATTCGGCTGAGAAACTGAACTGACAAAACAGTTGGGATCCAGAACAGTTTTCCCATCAATTCAGCACCTTTGGGAGAATCTCAGCCATAGTCTGTGGGCTAAGTTGATTCGGTGGGAAACAAAATTTTGATTTCTGACAGTAGGTTGATATGCAGAGATAAAGTTAGCGGTCTGTTGCGGAGTGTCGAGTCTCATGCCATTCTGTGATGGGTTCCCAATTTAATACATTTGCATGCCATGAATACTCAGCGTGAAATTAGTTTAATTACATCCTGCCTTCAAGATAAATGCAGTGATGCATAAGAATCTTGCAGCACCCGTTTCACGTTTATTTAAGGCGGCATGTACCATTCAGTAGTTGTGTGTAAGGTCAGCAGTTTTCTTTGTTTAACTCTGCAGCAGCAGGGAGGGGTGGAAAATAGGATGATGGCCGTTTGTCCCATGACCAGCAAGCATGAATCCTTGGTGAGGCCGTGGGTATGGTGGAGAGGAAGTGGGATCCAGGGGAGGACAGAGGGTGATGTTGGGGGCATGGAGGAGTGAAGAACGAAGGGCCTGGCATCCAGGGTGTGATGGGTGTGCGGGAGTAGTGGGAACAAGTCAGTTAAGTAAGAAAATGAGGGGCCTAAAGGGTGGTGTCAGTACTGTCCTAATGTGTGTCCATCATCTCAGGGTGTTGGCTGGCAGAGTCCTTACAAGGCTTTGGGTGCACAAAGAACATTTCAATTATCCCCACTGAGAGTGATCGTGGACAATGTTCTTTACAATGCATAGGAGGGAGGACCAGCAGAGCCTGAAATTTCAGTCCAATGAGTGATGAACACAACACTGGATACTAACATGAACATTCAATGAAGAGTGAACAAATAAAACATCTCATTCGTTCTTCCACAATAAAGGAACTGTCCCAAACACCCCGTAACCATCAATGCATGCCAACCATGAGGTGTTCCAATATACTCAATCCTCGGACTAAACTAGTCTCAGCAAGTAGCAATGATGCACAATGATGAGAAAGCAATGTAATGTGAGATATTTACAAGTGAAATGTAATTAGCTGTGCCTTTACACTCTCAAGTCTTACATTAATGCTAATGATGTTGGGTAGGAAAGTCGTGTTTGACTAGGAGACTCTGACAGCTGCTCTGACAGAAATTGGCAGGTTTCACCATTGAAAAGCTTCTCCTGCCATGTGATTGAATGCATTTCTTGAACACGCCACCAGCGCATTAAATTTTAATTGTAACCGTATGGGAAATGGCAAAAAGCAAGACAGCAGAAGTGGCGCAAATTTCTGGTCATGCCGATGGGAACGACACACTGTTGACTAAATCCACCCCCCTTCCCCATGGTGTTGATCACATGGAACATCTCAAACCATTTCATACAAAAAAATCATTTTTAACAATGACTTTGGTGTTACACAAAAAAATTAGGTACTAATTCTCTGACACAAACACCCCACAAACTGTCACAAACAGACTTGTCAATTTGTTTTTGGCAAAACATTATCAGGATCTGAACAAAACTCTGTGCTCTTCAATAATGTAATTGGATCTTTATCTGAAGCTTAACTTCATTTTAGAATCTCATTCAAAGGATAACACTTCTAAAAGTTCAGCCCGCACTCAGTACTGCAATGCTTGGTCAGCTTAGGTTAGATTCTGGTGAGGTGTTCAAACTCAGAACCTTATGACCCAAAGGAATAGCGATGCACTGCTGTGCTAAACATGTGACTCAATTCAAACCTTTAACCAAGAGTCAGATGGTTAATCTACCTATTTAACCTCTTAGAAGGTGAACATGACCAGACCAAACTTTGGAACTCACAATTAGATGAATTGCAGACACAAATCTATGTCCTAACATTAAGTGATATTAGAGCCAAGCCACAGTATCACCAGGATGTCACTGCTCTGGTGGTTTACTTTTATTGCTGAATTGGTAATTAAATCTGTTTGAAGTTATGTAAAGACTATTTATCTGTAGCTTACAGAAATGCAGATCCAACCATAATACCTCACTTGTTCAATGATTCAGGCTGTGTTCTTGGTACATTAAAATAGAAAAACAGTCTGGGGTGGTTATCACCTCACTTAAACCAATAAATGTTAGGGTGTATGCATAGGATCCATGAATGCAGCAAGATATGATTGCATTGCATAAATGAATGGGGTAGAGGAACAAAGGGATCTGGGAGTACAAGTACACAAATCATGAAAAGTAGCGATGCAGGTTAACAAAGCCATAAAAAAAACATACCAAACACCTGGGTTTCTTTCCAGATGGATGGATTTGAAAAGTAAAAAAATTATGCTGAACTAGTCTTGAAGTTTCATTAGGCCACACCTGGAATACGACACACAATTCTGGTCACCATATTATTAAAGAAAGATACAGAACCCTTGGAGTGGGTACAAAAAAAGATTTACAATGCATGAATCCAAAAAAAAACATGGGTTTGCCTATCAGGAGTAGATAAACAATTTGGACCTTTTTTCTCTTGAAAAGAGAAGACTGATTGACCTGATTGAGAATCCTTTTAAAATGATGAAAAATTTTGATAGAGTACACACGAAAGGAATGTTTCCACTTGGGGAGAACTAAAAGCCATCAAAATAAGGAAGTCACGAGGAAATCAAATAAAAAATGGAGGAGAAATGTCTTTATCCAGAGAATGGTGTGAATGTGGAACTGGCTACCACAAGGAGTGTTTGAAGTGAACAATATAGATGCATTTATAAAAAGGATAAATAAGCAAATGAGAGAAGGAAATAGGACTTCAGAAGAAAATAAAGACTCACATTTATATAGCCCCTTTCATAAGCTCATGACATCCCAAAGCACTTTCCAGTCAATGAATTACTTTTGAAGTCTAGTCATTAGAGTGATATAGGACATGTAGCAACCAATTTGCATGATGCAAGGTCACAGCAATGTAAAATTGACCAGATAATCCGTTTCTGCGATGTTTATTGAAGGGTAAGTATTGACCAGAACACCAGGAATGACCGAGCTTCTTGCATCTTCCCTGCACCTCCAACAGTGCAGTGCTGAAATGTCAGCCTTGATTTTTATATTCAAATCTGGATTGGAACCCAAACCCACAACCTTCTGTCTCAGAGTGTGAGTGCTGTCAAATGAGATATGGCAGACACACAGTTATGCTGTTAAAATGTAGTGACGCAGGTTAACAAAGCCATTAAAAAAAACACACAAGCAGGAGGTTCAAATGGAGCATAAATGTCAGCATGGCCTGTTTGGGCTGAATGGCCCGTTTCTGTGCTGCATATTCCATCTAGTCCTGTGTATCCCTATATGCACCAGGAGATGTACAAACTAGAAAATGAACTTGTTAACAGTTTTATTGCAACTAGATTCCTGCAGCAGATTCCTGCAGCATTGATTGGGAGGCCATGGCGTAGTGGTAATGTCACTGAACTAATAATCCAGTAGACCCAGGTTTGAATCCCACCACTGCAGATGGTGAAATTGGAATTCAATAAAAATTCATTGTTGATTGTTGTAAAACCCTATCGGGGTTACTAAAATATCTTTAGGGAAGGAAATCTACTGTTCTTACTTGGCCAGGCTTACATATAGCTCCAGATCCACAGCAATGCAGTTGACTCTTAAATGCCCTCTGAAATGGCTGAACAAGCCATTCAGTTCAAGGGCAATTAGGAATGAGGGACAAATGCTGACGCCCATATCCCATGAATGAAAAGAACAAGAAACTGTGCTAGTGTGGTGTGAAGCTCTGCAGCTTAAAGTCCAATAGACAAATCATTTTGCACAACCTTAGAATAAAATCTGTAATGATAGAATAAATTTGCATTGACATTGTGCCTCTTACAATCTCAGTCATCTCAATGAGCTTTAAAGCCAATTAACTGCTTTTGAAAATGTAGTCTTAGTGACAGTGGGAAATGTGGCAACCAATTTGTACACAGCAAGCTCTCACAAACAAGAATGCACTAACTATAGTAACAACTTGCATTTTTATAGCACCTTTCATGTGGTAAAATATCCCAAGCTGCTTCACAGGAGTGATACCATCACAATTTGACACCAAGCTACATGAGGAGATATTAGGACAGGTGTCAAAAAACTTGGGTCAAGGAGGTAGTTTCAAGAATGTCTTAAGGGAGGAGAGATAGAGAAGTAGCGAGGATTGGGGAGAGAATTTCAGTGCTCTAATCCCAGGGAGCTGAAGGCATGGTTATGAGTGAAGGCATGGAGTGATAAAATCAGGATGCTCAGCCTGGAAGAGTGCAGAGGACTGGAGGACTTGTGCAGGCTAAAGGCATAGGAGAAGTGAGGCCCTGGAAGAATTTGAAAACAAGGATGAGAGTGTTAAAATCAAGACTGTACCCTGCTTGACTGAAGGCTGAAGTAGGTCAGTGAGCAAAAGGGTGATGGTTGAACACAATTTGGTATGAGTTAGGGCATGGGCATGGAATTTTGGATGAATTCATGTTTATGGAGTGTGGAGGTTGGGATGTCAGCCAGGAGAGCATTGGAATAGTCAGGACTGGAGGTAACAAAGAGATAAATTACTGAGGACTTGAAGCCATTCAGTGCAGAGGCTCAGGGAGGAAAGCAATGGAAAACTTGTCATGGTACTCACATGGGTGGTAAAGAATGAGGATTTTAAAGAAGAGGCAAGACACTTAAGGAAGTTAAAGATGCCAGTGGAGTAGAGAAACGGATCAAGATGCATGGAGAAGATTTGGTCATAAAGGCCACATCACCACTGAGCCAGTCTGGACAGGAAAGTGGTGTAAGGTATAACCTTGTGCGATGGTTCATGAAAGGGGAAAATATCACCCAAATCTCTGAGAAGGCCATGGTTATCCACATAAGTTCATTGATGGCAAGGGGTTTTCTCATAAGTAAATGAACATTCTGGAAGGAGAGGGGCAAGAGCACTGAACTGCAGGCACTGTCCACAGGGTCAGCTCCAAGAGGAGTGATGTGACAGGAAGAAAATTTGCAAGATCATCCCCCAGCAAACACGTGGGTTGATGAGAAAGTAATGTAACAGCTTCAGTAATGGATAATAAACGGATAATGGATTTTTTTTTGTGATTGGTGATTGAGGGTTAAATATTGCCAGTACATCACTGCTGCTTTTCTTCAGATTAGTGCTGCAACATCTCTTATGTCACCCAAGATTATTTTAAATCTTAACCAAGAAACAGTATGCCCAATGGCGCAGCACTCCTTTGGCAGTTTAAAGGAATACTCCAAAATCTCCAGAGTGGGACTTGAATCCACAGCTTTCTGATTCAGAGGCACAGTTCTAGCAATTGAGCTATGCCAGACAGCATGCTATAAAACACTTGAACAAGTTTGCTGTGGTCACCTTTATCGCTTATCCAAATTCAATTGTGGTTAAAAATTTTAAAGTTTTAGTTAGTTGAACCTTTAAATATTACTTAAGTTGTCTTCAATAGCCCAGTTGATATAAAGTGCATAATTCCGAAAGTCATCAGGACATAATCTCAATGGTGTTCATATCGCAATCTCAGTGGGGATGCGGTGGCATAGTGATATTGTCACTGGACTAGTAATCCAGAGACCCAGGGTAATGCGCTCGGAGACTTGGGTTCGAATCCTACCATGGCAGATGGTGAAATTTGAATTCAATAAATAAAATCTGGAATTAAAAGTCTACTGATGATCTTGAGACCATTGTTGATTGTTGTAAAAACCCATCTGATTCACTGATGTCCTTTAGGGAAAGAAATCTGCCGTCCTTACCCGGTCTGGCCTGACTCCAGACCCACAGCAATGTGGTTGACCCTTAAACGTCCCCAGGGATGGAAAATAAATGTTGGCCCAGCCAGCGATGCTTCCATCCCATAAACAAATAAATAAAGTATCAGTCAGAGCGCTCCAGTGATGAGGGCCCAGAGGGAAGGCATTTAATTTGCATGACGTGTGGGCTGGCACTAGGATCACCAGAGCAGAATCTCTCACACACTTGGCCCAGAGGGGTCCAATCAGGGGAAAAAAAGAGTGGGGTGGTTTGCCCAGGTCCATGCCTTTTCACCAAGTTGGCTCCTGCATACAAATTACCCCTTTGTGTGAGCTTCTGGAGGAGAGAATGGAACTGCTAGCTAGCACCATTCAATGCCTTCAGGAACAGATTAATCCTCAATAAAAATGCATTTCTAGAATAGCAGATTTCTTTTGATAGGTAATCACGTCATTAGCAATAAGTGCTGTCAAGAAAATGTCAGTCAGTAAAACTAACTTTATTATTTGTAATATGTAATTGTACATAATGAATAAGCCAATATATCATTAAAATGAAATGTTTTATTGTTAGTAATTTTGCTATCCAGAATGATGAATAAACTAGTATATCATGAAAATAAAATATTCCAAACCCATCCATCAGTTATATGCTTGAATAAAATTAATTTCTTGTCACGATCCAAAATAATAAAGAAAAGAAAAATGCAATCATGCTTGCTTGAATGTTATTAATCTACACCGTTCTGTCAAATACCTTTTTCAAAGAGACTAATATATGGGGAGAAATATAATAAAACTGAGTTAAATTGGCATTAAGAAAGATTGTCTGTTGGCAACATCTACTCTATATGGAGGAGTAATATGATTATAATTATTAGGCTATTGTGGGAATGTAGTCATGTTTGCTAGAAGTGTCAGAGTCCATGTAAAGTGAGTTTTCTCTATGCTGTCATAGACAGTACAACTATAGAGACCACTTAGATAGCACCATAGAAAGGCTTTCATTTATATGATGTTTCTCATGACTTCCGAAGAGTTTTATAGCCAATGAAGTACTTCTGACATTGTTGAAAATGTGGCAGCCATTTTGTGTATAACAAGGTCCCACAAATAGCACTGTGATAATGGCCAGATAATCTGTTCCAATGAGGTTGGTTGAGGAAAACATCAAGGAAAACTTCCTTGCTCTTTGAATAGTGCCACAATATCCATTGTATCCACCTGAGAGAGCAGATAGGATCTTAGTTTAATGTCTTATCAGAAAGATAGTGGGTGGAATTTTCTGCTGCACAGACTAAAAATGGTAGTGGGCAGGAAAAGTGGCATCTTTCTCACTGGTTGCAATGGCAGGTTTTCACGCTCGATTGTATGCTTCTTGTGTCATTAAATATACATGAAAAAGGAACACGCCATATCATGGATGGGCCAGTGATTCACCCATCATGACCCGAGCAGATTGTTGCAGTGATCACCATATTTAAACTGCACCCATGAACAGCCTTCTCAATGTCTGCAGCCCAAGACTGCTGCAACAACATAGCGATTAGGGTGCTGGAGAGATGCTTGAAGATGCTCAGCCATCTGATATGTGATGATGGAATAGTCTCCTGCAATTTATACCATATTTCAGCAAGGCAACATTCTCCCCTGAGGGTTCATCATCCTTTTAAAGGATGAGGACATGGTGACCCTAATGTGTAACTACTCATTCTGAGATTGAAGTGGGTGGTTGAAACGGGAAAGATGGCAATGCTGGTAGTAATGTGGGCCCAGCATGGAGGCCAATGACCCACGAGCATAAGCACTGCAAGTAACCATCATCCTCCTGGAATCTGTTGGCTATCAATGCCTCATGTGCATGCCTGCCTCGCCTGGCCCCTGGTTTGGCCTCTTCCCCTGCAGCCTCAGCTTCCTCAGTCCTCTCGATGTCCTCAGCTTTGGAGGAGCCAAGCAGTTCCTCCATCTCAGCATCTGGCAACTCCTTCCGCCTTTGTGGCACCAGGTTGTGCAGGGCACAGCAAACCATGTGAAACTCTCTGGGAAGTATACTGGAGTGCACCGTCAATCCCTTCAAGGCATTGGAATCGTATCTTCACTATGCCAATGGTTAGCTCACCAATGTTCATATAGTGGCATGAGCATGGTTGTAACTTTCCTCAGATGGAGTTTGTGGCCAACTGACAGGCATCATCAGCCATGTCCTTTGTGCGTAGCCTTTGTCATTGAGGCACCAACACTGGATGTGATGTGGTCCCTTGAAGATGTCTGGAATCTGCAACTTTCTCAAGATGTAAGAGTCATGGCAGCTTTCTGGGTATCTTGCACATACTTGCATGATGTGTTTCTGATGGTCACAAACCAGCTGTACATTGAGCAAATGGATCCCTTTTTTCTTAACATATCACATTGGCACTTACCAGGAAGCTCGCATAGCCACATGAGAGTAGTTGATGACACCGTGCACCTGTGGGAATCCTGAAAGAGCAGCAAATCCCAATGCTTGGGCTGCTTGACTAACTTGACCTCTAGCAAAGTGCATGTAATTGTGTGCCTTGGCAAAAAGGGCATGCATCACCTCCTGTATGTACTTGTGGATGGAAGCCTGGGAGGTGCTGCATAGGTCCCCAGTGGAGTCCAGGAAAAAGCCACTCGCATAGACGTTAAGAGTGGTGGTGACTTTCAAAGCATCCACTGGATGTCCTTCTAGTTCCATGTGGCATCAGGTCCTGGAGAATGTGGCAAGTGTGAGCCACCAGATCCCTGGACATGCAGAGGTATCAATGACTCTGGTTTTCACTCATCTGGAATAATGACATCTATCTTCTGCACACACTCAGTCTTGTGAGCTGCCTATGCTCAGTGGATCTGTGAGCTTCATGCCCTGGACCCGGAGCTGGCTCTGGCGCCCTTTGCTCATCACAGTGATGTATCTCCCTTTGCTGAACCTGGCACCAAAGTCGCACTCTTCTCCACTTTTCCTCCTGCCTGCATGCACTGATGAAGATTTTGTTAAATCAACCATTCATCTTCCTCACAATCTCCTCTTTGCTGGAGGATTGAAGAAAAACATGAGTGAGCATCAGCCTCTAAAATTCCTCTCCCTGTCAGTGACTAGTGAGGGACTATGATTTCCAGGTGTTTGTTTTAGTTGTGGTACCTCATTGCACAGTGGCATACAGATACACCCCCATGAGATCATCGAGTGCCCGCTGCTACATTAATGTCTTGTCTGTAGGCCACAGATGCCTCCTCTGGCCCATGACCGTACCATCTGCAGTGCAGTCTGATGCCCGAAACTCCCTGGACTGCTGTATGTGAGGTAGTGACCAGGCTTTGTGCACCTTGCTGGACACGACTGACAATGGACTGACATGCCCACTCCTTCTCTGGACTGGGGCAAGTCTTTGCAAGCTCTGTAATCTAAACTGGAGCACTTTTTTACTCGACTCTGCCCATTCTGGTCCCCACTCACTTGTGGGCTTCCGTCCATGACTTACTTCCCATTCTGTCCCCAAGGATGTTCTCACCACCATCCATCCAGCCATGCTGCTGAATGCACCTTTCCTCAGTGTTCCTCCTGCTGAGTCAGGCTTTTGCCTTCCAGCTCATTTCCAACCTGCCACCAACTCTTCTTCCCCCCCCCCCCCCCCCCCCCCCATCTTCCCTTCAGCCTTACCACTGGTCTGGTACAAATCATAGAGTGCAAATCATAGAATCCCTACAGTGCAGAAGGAGACCATTCAGCCCATCGAGTCTGCACCAACCATAATCCCACCAAACCCTATTCCTGTAACCCCCTGCATTTACCCTGCTAATCCCCCTGACACTAAGGTCAATTCAGCATGGCCAATCCACCTCTTTGGAGTGTGGGAGGAAACCGGAGCACCCGGAGGAAACCCACGCAGACACGGGGAGAACGTGCAAACTCCACACAGACAGTGACCCTAGCCGGGAATCGAACCCAGGTCCCTGGCGCTGTGAGGCAGCAGTGCTAACCACTGTGCCACCATGCCGCCCCATGCCGGTACGTAGAGCTTTGGTTCTGAAACCACCATGAAATTGTTGTGCTGTTGCCTGTGAAGCTTGGTGTGGAATCAGAGGAGCTGCAAGTGACGCATGATGAAAGTTAGACAAAAATTACCTCAAAGTCACAAGTGAAGCACAGTTCTCCAGGTGCACGTCCCTTATATCCGATTGTGAATGCCGTTGGTCTAATTAAAGGCAGGTGTGGCCTTTTAATCTAGTGTGGAGGCATGATTTTGACGAGCTGCCTTGATAATGAGCATTCATGATATTCTAATATGATCAAACCCAACATGGCAGTGTGACGATCGCAACCTGTTTTCACACTGATGTAAACTGACCTTATGCATTCCTGCGATGTTTTCTGCCCCTGCCCACCATGCCTCCCACACTGACAGGAGTGGGAAATCCCTCAAAGTGTGTCTAACATTTCCTCGATACTGCAATGAAGTGTCAGCCTAGATTATGTGCTTAAGCAGCATCACAAAGTATACTTGAACATACAACCTGTTCAAATCCGAGGCATGAAATGTCACCATGACTAACTGTGCCCAAAAGAATCATAAATATAAGATTAAAAATTGATTAAATCTGAAGTGATCCCTGGCACATAATTTAATATTGTTGACAATCCCATTCAACTGTCACCCCTGTGCTCACTGACCTAAACTGGGCCCCAGTCAAGCAACGTCTCAATTTTAAAATTCTCATGTTTTCAAATACTGTACCTCCATGATGTCACCCCACCCTATCTCTGTAATCTCTTCTAGCCCCACAGTCTCTGAGCTATCCTGTGATCTTCTAATCCTGCCCTTTTGGGTATCCTCAATTTTAGTTGCTTCACCATTGGTGGCGGTGACTTGAGTTGCTTCGGCCCCAAGGTCTGGAGCCTTACACCTCTCTGCCACTCTCCCCCACCGTTCTCCTTTGAGACTCTCCTTAAAATCTACCTCTTTGATCAAGCTTTTAGTCATCTCCTCATGTGGCTTGTTGTCACATTTTATTTGATAAGGGGTCACAAAGCCCCTTGGAATGTTTTGTTCCATTAAAGACTTTACATAAATTGATTTAAAAGATTGCAAGAGTTGTACAGACCTTGTGGCACAGAAATCCAGCAAATACTGATCTTGTGGCCTGCAACTCTTAAGTTCTAGTAGTTTTACAATCATCTTGCAGCCAGCTTGCAGGGCCTATGTTACAGCCACACTAGTCTTGAACAATGCAAATGCATGTTGCTACTACTTAGACATTGCACCTACTCCAATCATAACTACAGGTGTTTGGTGTAAGGTTAAGATTAAAATACCCACAGCTACTCCATTTAGACAGATGGGAACTCTTCAGTGATATTTATGTTTATGCCGAGGGACATGAGCACAAATACCTAGGCTGACATTCAAGTACAGTACTGAGAGTGCCCTACAATGTCAGAATTGTATTTATTATCCATTCACAGGATATTGGTGTCACTGGCGAGGCCAGCACTTATTACCCATACTTGCCTATGAGAAAGCGGTGGTGAGCTACCTTCTTCACTGTTGCAGTTCTTGTGGTGTAGGTACACCCACTGTGCTGTTAGAAAGGGAGTTCCAGAATCTTGACCCAGTGACAGTGAAGGAATGGCAATAGAGTTAAAGTCAGGATGGCACGCGGCTTGGAGAGGATCTTGCAGGTGATGGCGATCCCATGCATCTGTTACCCCTGTCCCCCTAGGAGGATTTGGAAGGAGCATTGGTGACTTATTATAGTGCATTTTGGTACACACTGCTGCCATTGTTTGTTGGTGGTTGAGGGAGTGAATGTTAAAGGTGGTGGATGAGGTGCCAATCAAGCGGGTTGGTTTGCCCTGGATGGCATTGAGCTTCTTGAGTGTGTTGGAGCTGCACTCATCCAGGCAAGTGGAGATTATTCCATCACACTCCTGACTTGTGCCTTGTAGGTGTTGCACAGGATTTTGGGAATCAGGGGGTGAGTTACTCACCACAGAATTCCCAGTCTCTGATCTGCTCTTTTAGCCACACTATATGGTTAGTCCAGTTCAGTTTCTGGTCAATGGTAACATACAGGATGATTCAATGATGGTAATGCCATTGAATGTCAAGGGGGGATGGTTGGATTCCCTCTTTTTGGAGGTGGCTTTTGCCTGGCACTTATGTGGCACAAATGTTACTTGCCACTCATCAGCTCAAGCCTTGACATTTTCCAGGTCTTGCTGCATTTGAATAATGACTGGTTCAGTGTCTGAGGAGTCATGAACGCTGCTGAAAATTATGCAATTATCAGTAAACGTCCCCACTTCTGACCTTATGATGGAGGGAAAGTGAAGATTTTTGGCCCTGGATGCTACCCTGAGGACTACTTCAGTGATGTCCCAGGACTGAGATGATTGACATCCAACAACCACAGCCATTTCCCTTTGTGCTAGGCGGAGTGCAGTATTTCTCCCCGATGCCCATTGACTTCCATTTTGCTATGGCTCCTTGATGCCACACTTGGTCAAATGCTGCCTTGATGACAAGGGCAGTCACTCTCACTTCACCTTTTGGATTTAACTCTTTTGTCCATGTTTGGCCCAAGGCTGTAATGTGGTCAGGAGCTAAGTGGCCCTGACAAAACACAAACTGAGTGTCAGCGAGCAGGTTATTGCAAAGTAAGTGCCACTTGATAGCACTGTCAATGACTCCTTCCATCACTTTGCCAATATTCAAGAGTAGACTAATGGGACAGTAATTGGTCAGGTTGGATTTGTCCTCCTCTTTGTGGGCACAACAGACCTGGACAATTTTTCACCTTGCAAGCTAAATGCCAGTATTGTAGCAGTCCTGGAACACCGTGGCTAGGGGCGCAGGTAGTACTGCAGTACAAGTCTTCAATATGTCATAGAATCGTAGAATCCCTACAGTGCAGAAGGAGGCCATTCGGTCCATCGAACCTGCACTAACAACAACCCCACTCAGGCCCTATACCTATCTTTTGGATTAAATATTAAACAGATGGCATTATTCAAAGAAGTACAGGGAAATTGTCTGTGTTGTCCTGAGATTGTGAAAGGTGCAAATAAACGCAATTTTTTTGTTCTTTCATTTCTGGTTCAGAATCCTTGGGGTCCTTGCTGATGAACTGGCTCCCAGTTAAACTGATCTTCTTTAAACAAAAAGCAAGCTCTTACTTTTGGAATGATGAGATTGTTGCTGACATATAGAGCAAGGTTTACTTGTTCATGGATACCTGGCTTCCCGAATCCAAGCTTGGAACAGTGTCAATGTAAAAGCTGACTTTAAACTTCATTTTGAGTCCTTTTAGTGTTAACAGAGGTGTGCCATCAAGAAGCAATACCAAAAAAGACAGGATTGTTAACCTTCTAAAAACAACATTTTAAATCTGTATTTTGAACAGTAGAACTCTGCGTATGCGTGCAAACATACCTATGTACAGCTCCAGTTACTTTTAGTTGAGATCAACACCAATGAATGGCAGTGTAATTTAGATCTACTGCAGCCTGTTGTTTATCAGATAAATCCTTGGACTAGAAACCAACTTCTAGATGCTAGAAGGGCACAGCCAGCAACCTAAGAGCTGGCTTTCTTTATCTGTAATCATATCACATCCCAACAGCACAATGGCAGGCAACCAGACAACTAACAGGCAGAAGGCTTTCCATTAGCATGCTCATGATCAACTACAGTAGAGTTCAACATGCGAGTACAAGAGAAGGATGGAGACTTTGCAAATATGTTGCCTGCCTTTTTTTTCCACTATATTTCTTGATCACCCTCCAAAACATCCATATTGAATATGCAAATTGTTCCTAATACCAGTCCGAAGCAGCACATTAACATTGAGCATAAAACAATCCCTCTCTTTCCATTGTTTGTCTTTTTGATTTATTGCTCCTTTTTCCCTGATGTCACCATTACTCAGACTTGCAATAAAATTGACACTGGCTGGCTACAACTGTACATCAAAGGTATTTCTTGATCAGAAGTACCCGTGTGCAAATTTGTCATTTGACTGGTCATCATAGAACATCGAACAGTACAGCACAGCAACAGGCCATTCGGCCCATGATTTTGTGCCGAATGTGATGCCAAATTAAACTAATCCCTTCTGCCTGCCCTTGGTCCATATCCCGCTATTCTTTGCATATTCATGTGCTTATCTTAAAGCCGCGTAAACGCCCCTATCGTATCTGCCTTCACCACCGCCCCTGGCAGCGCATTCCAGACACTGACAACTCTCTGTGTAAAAAACCTTGCCCCTCTGATGCGCGATTAAATCACTCGGGAGGCTGGATCGTACCCGGGAAATAAAGGCTTTTATTACTAACAAGAATGGAGCACACTATATACAATACAATCCCAGACTAAAGGGTCACCAGGCAGCGCAGTGACCTTTATACTCCTCCAGGTAGACGGAGCCAACTGGAGTGTACCACAGAACAATATCAACAGGTAGAACACCCCCAACCCTAACCCCAACAGTGACAACAGTAACATATCTACAAGTACCCATAGTGCTGACCATCTATGGTTCAGTACTCATAGTGGTAACGAACTATGGTTCACCACACCCTCACATCTCCTTTGAGCTTTCCCCCCTCACCTTAAGTGCATGCCCCCAAGTATTAGACATTTCAACTCTGGGAAAAAGATTCTGACTGTCAACCCTATCTATGCTTCTCAGAATTTTATAGACTTCTATCAGGTCTCCCCCCTGGCCTCCACCGCGCCACAGAAAACAACCCTAGTTTGTCCAGCCTCTCCTTATAGCTTTCATCGATCTGACATTGTGCATCCAGTCTAGCATACTGATTTCAACAGTAATTCTAAAAGTGAGACACTAAGCAAATGATTATTTTAACTGTTAATCACACTATGTGGCCTGCATGGTCACTGTGTTATTTTACATAATTTACTTTTCCTTTCACCTGTTTACACAAAACCAGCTTTTCTCTGAGGTTCAGTACTTGTTTGGAGAGCTAAAGTGAGCCAATTAAGTAGGCATTCTGTAATTAGATCATATACTTCATACTTTGGCACAGGCATTAGTACTTCAATGCATGTACTGTAACTTTAATTACCTTCTCCTTTTATTGGAGGCAGAGGCAGATCTTTCAAAAGGACTTGTTTTTAGTCAATGAAGCAGTCTCCTCCTTAGGGTGTGTTGTTTCCTTATACATTTAATCAGAGGAAGAAGGTGGAATGAATGGAGAAATTCAGAACGTCTTGCTTCTGCCTGTCATCTATGGGTAGCAAACATTGAGTTATTTAGCTACTCCCTTGGGCAAAGGCATGTTACTTAGAAAGTTCACCCGAACTTACGTTAAACTGTCATCACAACGATACCACGTATACCGGCCAAGTAATTGCTAATGACATATGAGCTATATTTTTCCAGATTTCCCTTCCTGCCACTTCAGAAGAAAAATAAACTACACCTGCGTTCCAACAAACATTACAGGAAAAATAACAAGACTTGTACGTTGCTGATAGAACATCAAGCATAGAAACAAAAAAAAAACAAATTAAACAAATTAGACAGAAAATTGTTGTTGCAAATCTGTCCATGTGTTTGTAACAAGAATAAAAGCCAAGAGCTACGCAAGAAGGAACTAGGGAATTCATCAAAGCAAGTTTTTCCCAGTGACAGCACTTCTGGGATTCAAACCGTTTGCTTGAGAAGCCTGTAGCAGCCAAACCCCAGACACAGGCAATTATCTGGACTACACAGTTAACATTTCATCTGAGTCATGCAAAGTGGAAAATAATTTATTCAAAATCAGTTCAGAAAATAGCTCTATCAAATTTATATATCTGTATCTGAAAGCGTATTGAGGCTAGAGAGGAATGTGGGGATGAAGTTACATTCCGATTAGCCATGATCATGCTGAATGATGGAGCAGGCTGTTGCTAATTTGTATGTTCATATGTATGTTCATGTCAATGCACTTTGTATAAAATGGGCCTTTAAAAAGCATGAAGAATTTGGTTACTCCATGCTTTAAGAGCTGAAACAGAGCCAAACGTGTTTGTATTCTAATCTCCATAGCACAATATAGTGCCTGTGGTCTGAATTAATGCACATGTAAACTATCCACCTCAGGTACTGGTTTCAGCAGAAATGGTTATTTTGAAATCTGCCAGTGTGACCGGCGATGGGCTCAAGGCCAGATTCTCTTTTGCTCCCACCACTATTTTTTCTAGTTGCACCCTGTGTCACGTTGTACGCTATGGGTGTTTTATGCTGTTTACTATTCTTTGTTACTTCCAACTAGATTTAAAAGAATTACAATTTCCTCTACACGTACTGGTTTTGTGAGTGTAATGTGAGCCAGGCAAAATAGGGAGATTCTCTGCAGCTGTTTACCTTAGGATCCCTAAATTTTGTTAATCTATAGTCTGTCTTATTCCTTTGTTCAGTTTTCTGAATTTCCTCTGAAGAGGTGCTGCCTGCCTCTGATTTTTTTAAAATTCATTCGTGGGACATGGGCATTGTTGGCTGGCCAGTTTTTATTACCCATCCCCAGTTGCTCTTGAGAAGGTGGTGAACTGAGTGACTTGCTAGCCTATTTTAGAGGGCATGTGAGAGTCATTGCTGTGGCTCTGGAGTCACATGTAGGCCAGACCAGATAAGGATTTCCTTCCCTAAAGGACATTAATGAGCCAGATGGGTTTTTCCAACAATCGACAATGTTTTCATGGTCATCAGTAGACTCTTAATTACAGATATTTTTTATTGAATTCAAATTCCACCACCTGACGTGACAGAATTCGAACCCGGGTCCTCAGAACATTAGCTGAGTTTCTGAATTAATAGTCCAGCGATAATACCACTAGGCCATCATCTCCCCAAAGCTGCATTCACATTCAGTTACCTGTTGATGTATGTATAGCAGTCAACTGACAATAGGATCATGTTCAGCAGCATTGAATATTTACGTTGACTTCCACAGTCAAATAGCATAGCACTTCCTGTCCAAAAAAGTAAAAGAAAATGTTTTGAGAAGCCTTTTGAAACCCACAAAGGTGGTAGCATTTTGAGAGAGAATTTTTGAGATGTGGTGAGTAAATGATTCGCCCCCTAGATTGGAGAAGAGGGAAGTTCATTCTGATGCAATGGATCGAAGCTGTGGAATGGTTTGAGCTTTTTATTTACTGTGACACAAGGAGCCAGTAAGGCTTGTCATAGACAATACTGATGGATTTGAGAGAAGCGGATGTGTGGCCTGCCTAGTTCTGATATAACTGATATGTATGATGGAGGCAGAGATGCCAGCAAATGGAACCTGTATGAAGTGAATCCTCAGGATGCTAACGGCATAGATCAGGGTTTAACTAAACATGGGATAGCAGTTAGGACTTCAACTTCTGATGTTGTGAAGATGGAAAATGCCAGTTCTTGAAATAGCCACTTGGACAGAAACAGTATTAGGTGGGTCTTTATAATGATTTTCTAGTATAGATGACCACCTGTAAGGTGGATGGAAAGATAGAAAATGTGCTACTGAGCTGTCACACCAGGCCAGTGTGCAACCATGTAGTACCACTCAATCAATCCTTGTCCTATGGGAATAATTAACCCATATAATTTAATTATTTTGAGACTGACATATGGGCTGATTCTGAAGTCATTTGTATTTTTGATATGCTTACACAACTTCTGCAGCTTAATTGCCACAACAGTAGAGGTAAACTTTTATCATTGACCTTAGAATACTGGGATAGGAAGTGGACAGAAATTTGAAATATGCCAGTGTGACCCGGTGAAGGATAGTGCAAAACTCCAATGGTTAATCATTGTTCCAAGAACAATTTCTGGAAATTGCTTAAATCTGTGGGTGAATGTCAGATAAGGACAGTATGAATAGTCCTATGATCACTGAGCCTACTTCTGAACAAGATCACACATGAAGACTGGTCACTTGAGGGTGGTATCAAAGGACAACTGAAAACTGTGAACCATGTGAACCATAGCATGATGCATTACTTTCAGAAGAAAAGGAGAGAAGATTTAACAGAAAGGAAGAGTTGATAACAGACATAGACTATCAAATTACAAGACTCTCTGTCCCTTAGTGGATATGTTCAAAAAAGCAAACAGCATTTGCATGATACCATAGCAACGTAGAATATATTTGAAGAGACAGGAGCTTACAACCCAACTCATACTTCAAGTTTTGATCCTGATCAGATTCAATGGCCGGAATTTTACCGGCCTGCCTGCCACAGGAATTCGGAGTGGGTGAGGAGTGGACCACGGAAAGGTCCGTTGACCTCGGGCGGGATTTTATGGTTTCGGGACGAGCGAGGCCATAAAATCCTGTCCAATGACTTGATGAAACCTGTTGCAAAAGGTAAGGATAGCAGCTCCTCAGCAGTGAAAACCTGACCGTCCCTCCAGTGTGATCAGGCTGAATGAAAAACAAGCTTTCTTTAGTTTATAATTAAAGCGTTGGATGTTTTGTAACACTGACATTGAAATTTATATTGCAATTAAACTGCAGGAGTATTGTACACTGTGCAGGTCAGGTCAAGGTTGGGTTTGATGAGCTTCAGTGCATCAAGGTAAGCCACCGTGCTATTTGTTACCCTCTGTGTAAAAGTCATGCACCATACTTATATTGGTGCAGATGAGCCTTCAATTAAACTGAAAGCCTAAAATGGCTCAGTCAGACTCCTTGTAAGCTATTAAAAGATAGCAGAGATGCTGTTTATTAAAAAAGAACTAACATAAGCCTCTGTGTACATGCTTCACCATTTTCAATGTTTTAGCATGATGTTTCAATCATTATAGAATCATAGAATCATAAAATCCCTACAGCGCAGAAGGAGACCATTTGGTCCATTGAGCAAGCAGCGATAACAATCCCAACCTGGCCCTATACCTGATAGAATTATCACAGCACAGAACAAGGCCATTCAGCCCTTGATGTCCATGACGGCTCTCTGTAACAGGAAATGCCCTAGCCCCACTCACCCATTTTTTCCCCAGAACCATTCAATTATTTTTTCCATTCCATTGGCTAATTAGCTAATTATGTTTTCATTGGATCTTCCTCTACCACTCTTGCAGACAATGCATTCTCATTCTGAATCTTAACCACTCACTGCATAAGAATTGTTTCCCTTGTGTTGCCAGTATTTCTTTTGCCAATCAACTTAAATTAGTATCCTCTGCTTCCTGATCCTTCCATCAATGGGAAAGGTTTCTCCCTAACCAGCCTGTCCCAGACCCCAGATAATTTTGAGCACCTCAAACAAATCTCCTTAGTCTTCTCCTCTCCAAGGAGAACATCCCCATTAATCTTTCCATATATCCAATCAATCAATATAGCCTAGTATCTCATCCCTTGAACCATTCTCGTGAATCTTTCCTGCACCTTCTCTAAGGCCCCCTCATCCTTCTTAAAGTGTGGTGCCAGAACTAGACACTATACTCCAGTTGAGGCCAAACCTGCCTTTTATACAGGGTTTATCATAGCTTCGTGTCTTTAATATGATAGAAAAATATCTGCATGCAAGCATCATTGTAAGTAAATGGAAGGTGTTACTTCTTGTTTACATTAAGGTTTTCCCTAAAGAACATAATAATAGTCAGTCCACACCAAAAAAGGCTATTTGGCCCAACAAGCTTGCTTGAACAAAAATGATAACTTCATTATGGATTCACCCAACTATCACCCTCTGTGATCTCTTTTTTTAAGAAAAACATAAGTTTCTTCCTCTGCCTTCAGGATAAAATTGTCCTGGTTGTATTGCTATAAAGTAAATTGGACAGGACTACTGTCTTCAGTAATCAATGACTCCAGGGATAAAACAAAATTAGCATGAGAGATAAATGGCACCGACTTTTCCATCTGCCTGTGGTTCAGGTCACCTGAGAAATGATGCCTTATTTTGCTCTTTTGCTAATTCACCATTCGGAAAGACTTAATGGCCAGAATAAAAAGAACTGCAACATAAAACTAACTGTGCAAATGCTGTCTTTGATTATCTTTCACCCAAATGCTATGGAATCTGCCCTACAATATAATCAGGTGGATTCCAAAGTTCAGGGTGCCTAAGATAACATTATAAAGCAGATCTATACTTAGAAATACATCATTAAGTAACACTTGTTTAGCACCATAAAACAGAAGGGAACAAATGTAATCATCTTCATTGAAATAGGATTCACCCCAACTATTAGAGTAATTATTATTTTCATTAATTGCTGTTTGGCTACAGATTTCAAATGATTAAGACCATGGAGGGCTTTGAAAGCAGGGATGTGAATTTCAAATCGAAGCTGGCTGAACCGGAATCCAATGTAGGCCATGAGCACACTAGGGTGAAGAGAATTTGTTGCGAGTGAAGATGTGGCCAGCAGAGTTCTAGGTGACCTCATGTTTATGGAGGATGGAAGAGGAGCAGTCAGGAGCACCATGGTCAAGTTTGGAGTTCACAAAAGCTTGGAGGAGGATTCCAGTAGATGAGCTGAGACAGGAGTGAAGTTGAATGATATTATGGAGGTGGAAGTAGGAGTCTTGTAGATGACATGAATATATGGTCAGAGGCTCAGTTTGGGGTCAAATATTGCACCAAAGTTGCAAACGGTCTGGAGGTGGCTCACCATTCGGCTGTCGTCAGGATCTTCTGGTTCCGCTGAGGTCAATGGCTTTTTTATGGCCTGTCCAGCTGCCACCAGGGAATCTGCCACCCGGGGCTATCTTCAGTGGGACCAGAAGATCCCACCAGTGGGAATGGCTGGAGAATCTTGAGAAATGGCATCAGTATTCCTGATATTTTGTTGGATGAAATTTCTGCTCATTGAATATTGGATATCAGCTGAGCAGTCATATACTTTAACGACACCGGAAGGATCAAAAGAGATGGTGATGTTGTAGAGCTGGGTACCATCAGTATTAGTGTTAATGTGATCAGTTATTGGTGCATTGCAGCTCACCATCTTTATAAGAATTGCAACAATCTTTTACACCTGAAACCTGGTTATGTCTTCTCTCTCAAGTGTTTTAATTATATCCACAGTTTGAATACAGACTTGAGGTTAACAGGACTGTGAATATAATGGCTGTTGCTGATTTACTAAGCAAAGAAAGCATTGGGACAGAAATTAGCTCAGGCAGCTTTGTGTGGAAGAAACTAGTGTTCTGAGTTTCAGTCCAAACTAGATGATGTTACCACAATTCTGTTGAGTTGTGGCAATTAAAAAATGCCCTAAGTACTGAGACGGCTGAAGGCTGCCTAATTATCACCCAGACCTACTATGGTTTCAAGTTTCCAATCCAATTTGGGCACTCAATGTCCCATCGCAAAGCTGCTGATTTTTATCTTCATTTCCTAGCATCTCCAAAAAACACAACATGGTCCAACTTTGCCTCGTGTTGATCTTAAACTTAACTTGTAGGTTGGAAGCTCCCTTCACCAGCTTGATGTTAAAAGAAACAAACCATTCAACCACTTGTGAACTCTCAAGCAGGTGTTGAAATCTCTTAGAATAGCTGGGAAATCATTCTTTCGACTGCACATAGGCTGAGGTGATAAGAAAATAGCCTGCTGTGTCCTAAATGGATGCAGCAATGGAGATTTAGCAGGAACTACGGGATGGATTGATTTGTATGGAGATGTTACACTGTGACACTATTGTTTGGGCTTTGACACGAGAAATTTGATAACACAAATAGCGAGCTGGGAAATGTAATGTGTTTTGTAGTAACTGATAGTCTCTCATTCTGTAGTGCCTTTGATATCCTATCATATCAAGTCACTATTACATTGATTGGAAGCCATGGGTGTCAGGTCACCACCTTTAATGGCACAATATAATGGCAAATGAGGCAAACGCCACATCGCCAACGTGTTGAAGATCAAACACTTTCTTGGGTCCCAAGAATTGTGTGGAAAATCAGGGCTGACAGCATGTGGGGTAAAAAGAAACTACTGCTTAATCTCATCTTCAATACAATTCTTCCAGAGCTTAAAAGCTTTCATGTTGCTCTTCAGTTCCTGGTCTGAAGTTATATGGTGGGATTCTCCCAAAAAATTCTAAATGTCAAATTTGCGTAAAAACTGGAGTAAATCACGCTGGTTTTTTCAGTGGGATTTTCAAAATGAATCTCCCACACTCTGTGCACTACAGAGTCCACCAGCGTGATTCCCTCCAGAAACCAATGGGTGGGGTCAATTCCCGCTAGCGAGGCTGGCAGCATAGTGCTGAGCGGGCCACTGCGTGTGTGCCAATTTGTCAACGCCAAGATCGGCACATATGCAGTGGCCCCTGTCTGCCGGCCTCCTGATTGCTGGCCAGCCCCACGATCCCGCATCACTGCCCTACCGATCCTGCCATGGCCCCCCGAACATGTCCGGACTGAGACCTGACCCCACCCCCTCCCAGCCCATCTCGATCATATATTAGGCAACTCCGTGCCGATTTCCGGCGCTGAGCTGACAGCGCTGGAAATCTGGTGCTGGTAGATGCGCAGAGACCGGGCGCCCAGCACGAATCGGCCGCCGCCAGAGTCTCCCAGCCCGTTGTGCTAAAAAGGCAGCGCAGTGGAATGGGAGAATCGCCCCCATAATTGTTCATTGGGAGATGGAAATTTAATCCTAAAATGTTTTATCATAAGCTGTTGTTAAGGCAGAGACTATAACATCATTTGAAATGAAATTGATTAAAAAGCAATGTAAAAGGATATGAAAAAAGAGCAGGGAAATGAGTGTAGATCAAACGATATAGTCCAAAGATGTGCGAGTTAGGCGAATTGGCCATGATAAATTGTCCCTTAGTGTTAGGAGATTAGGAGATGGGGTTACAGGGATAGAGCCTGGATGGGATCATTGTCAGTGCAAGCTCGATGGGCCGAATGGCCGCCTTCTGCACTGTAGGGATTCTATATTCGATATGGGAGCAAAATGTTTCAGGTAGTGCTGTAGGTCGCATCACCAAGAAGATTAATTTGCCAGGGGCAGGCAGCACCATAGACCAATCTTGCGCTGGATTCTAATTTGTAATCCTAAATTTGGCTTGGCTATTTACTCAAACTGCAGCAAGTATTTCATGACCTTGAGTGATCTAATAAGCAGCCTTTAATCTGATTGCTGGAGGCATGCTCAAATAAAGGCCTCAAAGCATTGATATCTGACATTTAATTTTTGTGGAGTCAGAAGGAGCAGAATTTCTCCTCCTGACTCTGCAAAACAAGCTGCAAGCCCAGACTCCTCCTTCTCCTGATTGCCCCCACCCCATCAGTACTTGCTTCTTCAAGGACTCTGCACCAGCCAGAATTAGATGATGAGGCCCAGGACCAATATAAGATAATTATCAGGCCTTTCTGTTCTTAATCAGAATGAGAGCCAATTTCGGGGCAGTCAATTTGTATATGGTTCTGAGTCAGATTAATAGCCAACACAGGAGCGTGTGGGTTCAGTATTGGCTTTGATACAATTGAATTAAGCCAACATAAATCTTGTGTCTTTTATACTGTCATTCATAACCTTTATCAACAACCTCACATTTAGTAGCAAGATTGTAAAAGTAGAATGCGCAACACTGGGATCGAACAGACATTTCAAGAAGTTATTTCCCATGTTCCTTTAGAACATCAGCTTTGCTGGGAGTATCTACTTGGTAACCTCGACAGACCTTCTAATTCAAAGAGGAAAATCACAATTCTTAACTGTGAAACTGTGCATTTGCTTCTCATTTGCTGCAATTGCTATGGAATCTGCCTTACAATGTACATCAATGGTACCCAATCAGTGTGCTGGGCCGAGGAGACCCCACAAGTATGCCATGAGAAAAGATTCAAAATGATTCAAAATTCATGTAATTAAACTAAAACTAACCTTTGTCTTCAGCTCTGTGGTTGGCGTCTCAAAGACCCAATGAATCTTGGGTCTCCCACGCATGCGCTGGCTGAGAAAGGGCTGCACATGCGTGGTAGAGATTTTTTATGTTGGTCAGGCCTATACCCATGACCAGCGGGACTTGGAGCTGAAGACAGAGGTCCCATGCACCTGCACAAAAAGACAAAACTCAAAAAGAGTGCAAATGTTTAAGTTTAAATTATTTTATGTTTTAAGTTTTTGAATTTTATTTTGAAGTGTCACAATTAGGTTTACATTAACACTGCAAGGAAATTTCTGTGAAAATCCCCTAGTCACTACACGAAAGCGCCTGTTCGGGTACACTGAGGGAGAATTTAGCATGGCTAATGCACCTAACCAGTACGTCTTTCAGACTGTGGGAGGAAACCGGAGCACCCAGAGGAAATTCATGTAGACATGGGGAGAACGTGCAGACTCCACACAGTCACCCAAGTTGGGAATTGAACCAGCTGTGAGACAGCAATGCTAACCACTGGGAGAAGCAAGAGAAATAGGAGAGGTTGAAAAATACTGGTGAGAGAACAGGAAGAAGTTAAAAAACAAGTTCTCAGTAAGGGATGGAGGCAGAGAAAATAGGAGGTGTGCCTCAGAAGCGTTTACAGTAGTGAGATATTCCATGACATATCAAAGGTTGGAAACCACTGATGTACATGAAGGAATTCTACAACACCAAGAACTCCTGAATATTTGAAGCCACTTGTATTTGAAGTCGTGGTCAAATAGAAAGACAAACCAGACCTAGCTCATAGTATCTCATGTAGTCTTGAAACCACTTAAAACTCTGATAAATCAGCATAGACGGTGCACTCTTCATTATCTGTGTTTGCTCATTGAAGTATTTACAGAGAGTTGCAAAGATTCTTATCTTCTTAGTAACTTTACCAAACTGTACCTGAGTGGCTCCAGATAGCAGTAAATGAAGATTATCAACTGACTAAGATATGGCTAAGAGGCATCATATGACAATATTGTTTGACCCTGTGTCCTTTGACCTGATGAAGACGTGAATCATATGTCATAAGCAGCATGATGTAATGCTGTAGGCAATTGGCATTAGCTCAATTGTATAGGTAAATAATTTTTATATTGAAGAAACAAATGTATTAGTGGTCTCTATTTTGAATAGAGATAGAGGGCTAATACGGTCAAAGCTTACATAAATTGGCATAAGTAATTACTATTCTGTAGATTAATTGGATTTGCAACTTTTAAGATGAGTACAAATTTAATATGCATACACCTCAATATTAATCTGACGGTGGTTTTCAAGGGGGCAGGGGTGTGTGGGGAAAGGAGGCAGCGATTGGGATTGCGTGGGTGAAACTTTATCAACCCAGCAGGTTGGAATCCATGATCACACACTGAATTAATGCAATTAATTTTGACTTCAAGTTTCAGGTCTCCAAGCTGTAGAGCAGGCAAGATGTACTCCTGCATCACATCATCACAACTGTAGTTAATGGGACAATGTACAGATGAAAACTGGAGGTGTTTGTGATGGATGGTGCACACAGCGCAATGGATCAATTCAGATTTAATGATGGAGCTACTGCCAGGTGCAGTCAGGAGCAGGAGATCTACATTTCCCCATGAATGGGAGGAAGAAACATACAGCTCTCAGCAAGAAGGTGTAGTTGGAGGTAGCTGAGGAGGTGAGCAGCAGCAGTATCATGTTCGAGTCTTGGATGTAACGTAGGAAGCAACTTAATGACCAGGGCAGTAAAACTGGGGTTGATTGCTGATCTACCTACATCCAGTGATTTAAGTCACCACCTCCTTTCACTCTGTCTTGCTAAGCATAGGCCATCACTTCAATCTTCACACCCTCTCCACCTTGAACAGCATCCAGCCTTCACTTTCCGTGCACTTCATCATCCACCTATGAATATATCCGCCTTTGCCAATCAGATCAGTCCTTATGCAATGCTCATCATCTGTTCATAGTCACGCCCACTGAATGAAACATATCCATCGAGTGGCTGTCAATCACTCATGGTCTGTTTTCATGTCCCCAGTGTAGGAAGAGAGTGCAAAATGTAAGGGACGGGCATGGAACTGAAGGTGGCTCACAATGAAAAATAATAATGACGAGGAGGTCCTGGAAATGAGTGACTAATTTGCCTTCTTCAAAGGCTGAACTGTGAGATGTCTGAAATTGATTGTTAAGACTGTGGCTTGTTACAACTAATCCAAGGAGCTTCAAGAATGGCTCTCAAATGAGTCTATCTCGATTATGACCATGATTGTGCAGGAGATGTCTGCCATCTTAAACAGGATGGCAGATACATTGAGTGGTCTTACAATGAGTTACTGATCTCCATCAAGCTGGCCTGCAGCAGAGTGGTAGGAATGATGTGGTGCTGGCTCAGGAGTAGAATTATAGTGAAAAAGGAAGAATTGGAACCACATCAAATGCTCCCACTTTTGTGCCCATTACCCCTCCCCTTCAGCCACTACCCAACAAATTGCCTCCTCTCCTGATTACAGAGTGTATCACTGTTCAGGTACAGGTAGAACAGTCTTTGGTGGGGCCCTCTGGTGTTTTAAAACTCAGAAATGCCAGGCCAAAAGAATCTCAGCAGGAACCTTACATGGATGCACCATGGGTGGGTGCATGCCTGAAAGACCCAATCTTGAAAAGGAAGGGGCTGTGTTAGTTTTAGTAGTGGGAATCGAATGCAACAACAACTTATATTTATATAGCACATTTAACATGACAAAATATCCAAGGCGCTTTGCAGGTACATTATAAAACAAATATGGCACCAAGTCACATGACCAAACATTTAGAGTCATAGAGAATACAGCATGGAAACAGGCCCTTCGGCCCAACTCGTCCATGCCAACCAGGTTTGCTAAACTGAATTAGTTCCATTTGCCTGTGTTTGACCCATATCCCTCTAAACCCTTCCTGTCGATGTACCTGTCCAAGTGTCTTTTAAATGCTGTAATTGTACCCGCCTCTACCACCTCCTCTAGCAGCCCATTCCATATACACACCGCCCTCTGTGTGAAAATGTTGACCCTCAGTTCTCTTTTAAATCTTTCCCCTCCCACCTTAAACTTATGCCCTCTTGGGATAAGCTGTACTGAGTGTCTTACAGGAGAGCGAGGTAGATTGTGACAGAAAAATTTAAAGAGGGTACTCCAGAACTTTGAGCCTTGGCAACTGACAGAAAGGCCAACAATGTGGAATGATTAAAATCAGGGATGCACAAGAGGCCAGAATTAGAGGAACACAGATATCTCAGAGGGTTGTGGGCTGGAGGAGATTACAGAGATAGGGAGGGGTAAGGTCATATAGCAATTTGAAAACTAGGATGAGAATTTTTAAATCAAGACATTGTTTGGCCCGGTCCCAATTTGCTCAGCAAGCACAGGAGTGCTGAGGAAAAGGGACTTGTTGCAAGTTCAACCACAACTTATCATTTTCAGTATAAAGTATTTTTCCTTCCATTGTGAGGTATAAGACAGAGAACAAGAAATGAACATAAAATAGAATCTATCAATGTGACCCTTTACTGTAACTGACAGAGTAATTCACTGTAATTGGCAGTGTGACCCTTCATAATAACCATCAATGTGCTTATTTATTTTTAAAATGTTATTCCTTTCTCAGTTATAAAGATAACGCACAGAGTAGGCGGGACAAGCCCCAATCCATCTCCTTGCTTGCTCCAAAAAGCAATTCAAATGGAATTGAATTAATTGTCCCACAAAAGAGACATGCTAGATCCAAACTAACAAGAATATGTATTACACCCAATCTCGAACTTGATCCTGTCTTGATCCAATTAGCCAACAGGCCAAACTCTCAGTCTGCTGCCTCACTCCGACTGGCACTCGAATGCTCACAGTAACTGACAGTGTGACATCTCACTGTAAATAGCAGTGTGGCTGCTCACTTTAACGGCAGCGTGACTGTACTCTGTAACGAGCACTGTGATCCTAAACTGTAACGGGCAGTGTGATCCCTCATTATAACTGTGTCTCCAACACTGGGACATCAGTACAAATCCCTTCTGCACTAGTAGAAAGAGGCAAACAATGCTGCGCATTACCGAGGTGCGTCTCCCCTACAGACTAAGTGGCTTACCAACCACCTTCAATTCAGCAAATAAGGAGAGTATTGCTTGGCTTTGAGGATTTGCATTTGCTAAATCAACAAATAAAATATTGGCACTGTGAATCCTCACTGCAAATAGCAGTGTGATCCTTCTATGCACTATGCAGCAGCATCTAGTTATTTACATTCTGTGATGGGATTTGAGCAACATTCCTTTTTAAAACTCTATTTCATTGCAGTGTTGTCATGTTTCTAATCCAATGTAAGTTGAGTTATGTTCAAAACCGATAAAATGTAAATTCAATGGAGTTTGTTAAAAACGATATCTCATCATCAACTGCTGTAACAAAATATGTTTTAGCTCAGAGGAAGCTCTGTGGCGACAAACTGGTTTAAAAAGAGGGAAAATGTGCAAATAAATAATAAATTCAAGTATTAGATTTTATGAAGTTGCTTATAGGTGAAATACTACTACTTGTAGTCCCAATTTATTTCACAAAGGGTCCTCAAATTGACAGAGACGCAATACCTAATTCTCAGAGATATGAGGACTCAATCCAATTCCATTATGAGTACTTGTATCTAGAATTTCTTACAACTTATTTTGTGGTTCCATGATTATGTTACAGGCATGATACTGCAAAAAAAAGTTAATACACTTTGGGGTGAACACCTTCATTTCAAGACGGGGGTGGAATCTTATCTAAACAGAACACAGCGAGGAGGCTAGCAATGGATCGGCGACCAGTTTGTTTCTCAGCGGGTTTTGACATACTCAGCCATGGTATTAGCATTCTGCTTCCAGTTTCCTGATTAATTAAGAAGATGGGCAGGTTGGCACACTGAACCTTTCAGTGAAATAATGTCCAGTTAAAGGGACCTGGTAGGGGTCAGACTGACTGAACTGTATATTGATCTCTGGCTTCAGAAGCCAAAGGAATGAAAGAAAATCTGGAAATAATATCCCTCTGGATCTCTTGACTCTTACCTGGACATCCTGCTGCAGAATCTGAGGGATTGAAGTAAGGTGATGTTTGCCAAGGATTGGAGGATGAGGCCAGCCTCCCAAACAAGCAGCACCAAATGGAAATGACTGAGGAAGTCAGCAGCAAGAACCTCGAGACAGTGCCCCTGGTGATTCAAGGACATCTAGAAGGCAGGAGAGGTGAGTAGCATAACACTTTCAGGTGCCAACCCCACACTCTGAGCTGAACAGCCAACACATACATAATCACTCTCACCTTCGCGACATCTCTCACCCATGTCTCACGGTTACCCCCCACAATTGTTGTCCTTCCTTCCTCTCTACGCAATCCATTTCTTACAATTCTATGTGGGGTGGGTGGTCAATATCGCCCCTGGCAATACGTGCCCACCTGCTCCACTGGGAATGGATAACTGTGTACAAGCAAGTCACCCATGTCCTGTTATGAACACCTGAGCCTCCTGAGACACTGGAGCTCATGCATGTCGAGAAAGCTAATCATCTGCGTGTTGACCCTGTGTTGGGGACCTTGCCTCCTTTCCAGGTGGATTTCTCTGTCCATCAACTATGTCCTGTGGATTGGCTGAGGAGAAGCTGGTGCTGCTGCTGATGTTGTGCCTGGTGCAGCTGCTTTTGAGCTCTGATGAAGGGTCATCCAGGCTCAAAACCTTGGCTCCATTCTCTCTCCACAGATTCTGTCAGACCTGCTGAGATTTTCCAGCATTTTTCTGTTTTTGTTTGGGGGTGGTTTTGCTTTTTATTCAGCCATCTCCATGTAGTGACTCTTCAACTCTGTTCCAAGACTCCATGTGTCTGAGATTCCCCCAGCATCCGTACCCCAGGATGGCATGGAGAAATTCAGGACACCCATATTTTGGCACTCCAATGCATTTTATCCCCATGTTTACATAGCTGTAACGGCACATAACGTGCCACAGAATGAATCAAGTTTGCAATCTAATTTCAGACTCTCGGTGACTAAAGTTTTGCCCTCATGGTTGAAACTCTCAAGATGAAAAGAACTATGTAATTTGTTCATAGTTATCCTTATTCCAAATATAAATAGAGAGCTATAAATCAAGGCGTTTTATTACTTGTGTTTTATTTAATGTGCCAGTCAAGCACTGCATGAGGTGAGAAACTAAGGAATTAGCTCTGCTGAAAAATGCCAGTTTCCTCACTGAGTAACAGGTCGTCTCGCACCGCCAATACTGCATTCAGATTGGGTGCTGCTTACGACTTGATTTATAATTAGTTATAAAGCAATCAGTTGGCTGCATGGAATCACAAACATGCTTTAAAGGTCTGTGTAGTAAATAAAACTTTGCAAATTGAATTGATGAATTTATGGAAATTCTTGTAGCAAGTGATTAAATATCAAGCAATGGTCCCACCTGGATTGAAGGTCACCTGGATTTCAATCAGTTTCCCTGAAACTTGGAACACTCCACTATTGGCTCGCGTGCGGTTTTCATTCCTTTTAACCCTTTGAGATTGTCGGCCAAAAGAAACCTAATTAAAGTGGAACATTTTGAGTGCATTAATGGAACAATGGAAGTTAAGAAATATTATGTTAGGAATCACTGTTGTTGCTATATAAATACTTAACCCACTTGTATCAAAGTCAACATCCTGAGCCCTCTGCAACAGTGCCAGCATGTCATCTCACTCTCCAATGAGTTGGCGCACAAGGCATCCTCTTCCATTTCCTCCCATTTCCCCCAACATTGCTCACTACCACCACCACCCCCCCACCCCCGCCCTTCACCACCCTAGCTCCTGCACACTGATCAGTGATTCACCTCGAGAGGATCCCTCCTTTAATATAGCTTTGGAAGAATGCCAATATCTAAAGTGCTATTTGTAATGGTGAAATCATGGAATGCTGCGTCAGTAGAAAGGTTCACCTCCTCTTCCTGAAGTTGAAGAAGTATGTCCAGTTCTGCAGCATCTGAAATGAAAGAAGGTGGCAAAGGTCAGCTTTTAGTTTGAAAGGAGAACAGGGAGAAGTAGGTGGTGAAGGCATTTGCTGTTTGACATGTACAGTCTGGAGGATGAGATATAAGTAAGAAAGGAAAAGAGGATTAGATGATGTGAGACTGATGTCTCCTCCAGCACTGTCACTCATGAAATTGTGGGGAATGCATGAGGAGAAGGAGATGGAGAAGGAGTGAAGTGTAATGCAGTAAGTAAAGGAAACCAAAGGGATTCAGGGAAAGGGAGTATTGAGACTGAAGGTGATAAAGGTTTGAACCTAGAATAAAAGAAAATAGTATTCTCACTTTGACACCTTTGGTGAAGTCATTGAACCTTTTAGAGCATTATACCCATGTCCCTGGAGCTAAGCTTCTGGCATTGACTTCCTCAGCAACAAGTTCAGGCTATTGGCAGAGTTGTTGCCTGAAGGACTTTCAGTCTCTTGAGGATCAGACCTCACTCCAAATGGTCATTGCTTGCAGCAGGGCCTGCAATTAAGGCAGTGCCTAAGAAGCTGGAGCTCTAACTTGCAAGTCTTTCAGCCATTTTTTAAAATAGGTTTTCCCTGTTTCCTGCAGCCAGAATGCATCTCAGCATTGAGAGTTGCTGCCTACCTTTTAATGGTGCCAGAGATATCCAATATCCAGCTCTCCCAAACTGGAGTGCAGCCAATGAATAGTATGTAGCACTGCACACCTGATTCATGATAAAGAGCCAGCAGCATAACTATTGTGTACAAGTGCACCAAAAAACATGTCCTGTGCATGTCCCACTCCCTGCATGCCAGCTGTTGTCACATTTCTAGACCTATATGTGTTGGGGAGAGCATAAGAAAAACAGAAGTTCTACTTAATTTTTCGACTGGTTGGTTTGAAGATTATTGTGTTGTGAGGCATGCTGATAGTTTCTGTATAATTCAGAGCAAAAAGAAAATATCAATTTTCTAGGAACTGGATTTATTCCATACAGATTCTTTATATTTGATATTCCATCAGTCTAATTTCTTAACATGTAGGTGAAAGGACAATGTGTCACCAATTCTCCCAACATAATTAGAATAATTTGTGATCCATGTTTTATTCTCCCTGTGCTACATCTCATTCTTTGTTCACAGTGTAGCTTTTGATCTGGTCTCCAGCAAGCAGTTTGGAAATTAGCTACCACCTACTCTCTCTCTCTCAACCTCCCTGTCTTGAGAGTCAATGGATGCGCGCCAATGGGTCATTGATTGGTTTGGCAATGCCTAGCTCTCTCTTTGCGGTGCAATGTCTTGTTTTGCCAGCTGCTATATCTCTTCTCTTCGCCTCTTTTCACTCTGGTCTTCACCGCTGTCCACCAGCTCTGGCAATCACTGGCAATTTGTTCCCAACGTTTATGGTCCATGTCACAGGACTTCATGTCATGTTTGCAGATGACTTTGACGCGAAAGGATGGGTGGCAAGTAGGCTTGGTACCAGTGGTGAGCCCACTGTACAAAACGCCCTTGAGCATCCTGCCATCCTCCATTCGGCTTACGTAGCCAAACCACCTCAGCACCACTGGTTCAGTACGGCGTACATGCTGAGGATGTTGGCTACCTTGAGGACTTCTGTGTTAAGGGTGTGGTCCTGCCACCTGACGCCAAGGCTTCATCAGAGGCAGCGAAGATGGAATGTGTTGTGGCATCATTCTTGGTTGACAAACATTGTCCAGTCTCACTGCGATAGAGCTGGTTAATAAGAATGCAGGCTTGAAACATTCAAACCTTTATGTTCCATGTGAGTGCGCCATTTTCCCACACTGTCATGATCAGTTTGCACATAGTCGCAGATGCCTTTCCAATGCAGCTGTTGAGTTCTGCGTTGAGAGACAGGTTACTGGTAGTGGTTGAGCCAAAGGTTTTGAACTCTTGGATCATTTCCAGAGTGTGGTCACCGATTTACTATTTGTAAGACCACTGCTGTAATTGTCAATATTAGACTGTGTCTGCCTTTCAAAGAGGTAATAATTCGTTGTGGATGCTTTTATATATCCTTGGATGCTACATAAATGCAAGTTTTTTCTGCGTTACACAGAGAGAAATTAGTTCAAAGGTCTACAAGCTATTTTTGCGAATTTCAGTCAGAATGGCCGTATTGGAATATATATTTAATAAGCCTCCAAGTTGGTTGAAAGATATTATTGAGACAATTATTTTATACAAAGGATTTTTTCTAAAATTATCTTTGCATGCATCACTCATTAATTTTTATAGGGGCACTTTACAAATGGTTTCGGAGTTTATTGGTTTATTTTCAGTGAGTTTCTGGTGCACTGCCTCTGACCTGCATGTGAGACAGCTGGAACCCAATGTTGAAAATTTGTTCAGAGCAATGTTGGACAAGATATCATCCCATGTGTAACCTGGCAAGATGTGTTTTAAAACAAAGGAAATGAAATAAATTGTGGTAGCTGAAGAGAAATCAATCAATTTCTTTCTGCCTTACAATAGTAATGTTTCAGCTTTGAACTGCTTGGGAGACAATGCAAGTAGGGACATTTGCATTTCCCTGACACCAAAGGAATTCTTTTCCATCTTCACTGGCAGATTAATTTTGTTGTCAGACAGATTTTGTCCACTGACAGATTTTATCTTTACATTACCATGAAGAATATTTTGGCAGTGACATTCCTGAAGATTCATCCATTTCATAACTTTTGCACTATCTTTTGATTTGATTTCATAGAATAGAATCCCGACAGTACAGAAGGAGGCCATTTGGCCCATTGAGTCAGTACCAGCCCCAATCCCACCCAGGCCCTATTCCCATAACCCCACACATTTACCCTGCTAATCCCCCTGACATTAGGGTCAATTTAGTATGGCCAATCAACCTAACCCGTACATCTTTGGACTATGAGAAGAAACCGGAGCACCTGGAGGAAACACACTCAGACACGGGAGAAAGTGCAAATTCCACACAGACAGTGACCTAAGGCCAGAATTGAACCCGGGTCCTTGGCGCTGTGAGGCAGCAGTGCTAACCACTGTGCCACTGTGCCACCCAATTGTTACATGTATTAGTATACAGTGAAATATAATGTCTCTTGTGCACCATACAGATAAAGCATATCGTTCATACAGAAGGGAAGGCGAGGGTGCAGAATGTAGTGTTACAGTCATAGCTAGGGTGCAGAGAAAGATCAACTTAATATAAGGTAGGTCCATTCAAAAGTCTGATGGTAGCGGGGAAGAAGCTGTTCTTGAGCTGATTCGTGCATGACCTCAGACTATTGTATCTTTTTCCCGATGGAAGAAGGTGGAAGAGAGTATGTCTGAGTTGTGTGGGGTCCTTGATTATGCTGGCTGCTTTTCTGAGGCAGTGGGAAGTGTAGACAGAGTCAATGGATGGGAGGCTGGCTTTGTGATGTAGTTTCTTGTGGTCTTGGTCAGAGCAGGAGCCATACCAAACTGTGATACATCCAGAAAGAATGCTTTCAATGATGCATCTGTAAAAGTTGGTGAGAGTCATAATGGACATACCGAATTTCCTTAGCCTCCTGAGAAAATAGAGGTATTGTTGGGCTTTCTTAACTATAGCATCAGTGTGGAGGGACCAGGGCAGGTTGTTGGTGATCTGGATTCCTAGAAACTTGAAGTTCTCAATCTTGAGCTGTTGCTTAAAAATATCCCTTACTCCACTTGGCTAAACATTCAGTTAGCATCTGTGGCAATTATAATATCCCTTTATTCTGAATGGAGATTGAAGGGGAGGATGGTCTTTTTAAGAATCAGTGGGTTATGCAGGTAGGATTGTGAACTTTCCCCTCCATCTTGACCCACCTCCGCCTTTTGTTGTTTTCAATTCCCTTGGCGTCCCTAACACAACCCCAATCCTCTCCCACATGGCCACCTGTTCCTTGTTGTTCAGTTTTGCTCCCACTAAGCACCTTGTTCTCCCATTAACACATTCTGCTATTTTACCCTTATGCCACTATTAACATTCTTCAGTCCTTAATGGCACCTTTAATAACCCCTTTGTCTTATGTCCATAACATCTTTGTCAATCTCTCCACAGCTCTGACCTATCTCTGACCTTCCATTCTGCCCCATCCCCTCTCCAACTATATAATTCAGTACATTCCTACCTCTCTTCAGTTCTGAAGAAGCATCATATGGACTCGAAACGTTAACTCTGTTTCCCTCTCCACAGATGCTGACAGACCTGCTGAGTTTACTCAGCGTTTTCTGTTTTTATGCCTGGTTTCTCTCGCTGCATTATCATCAGCCCAGAAAATTAGATGTGAGTGCATATATTGGATTCCTGGCATCAGAAAAATGACCCCCATTAAGTTGGGGGTGGGCAGGGTCTAACGTGGGAATCTCCTGATGGTGGGATGTCAATTAGACTCATTAATAAGCCACTAGAAAGTAATCATCCCTTGACCCACTGGATTCAATGGTGGCTCAGGGATTTAATGGGCTCACAGCTCTCCCATGCCTCCCGAAGGAGTGAGCCCAGACGATGGGGGTCCTTTTTTATCAAGCACTCAGTGCCCGATTGAGGGACCTGACATCAGGAAGGCAGGGGCGGGAGTACTAAAAGCCAGCCACTGCTCCTGCCTCTGACATTTCCCTGCTTCCCTGTTTCTGGACCTCCTCCCAATAGTCCCCATCCTACTCATGTTCACCCGTGTCCTGTGATTCAACAAAGATTCTTCAACTGGGCCTTGAAGCACCACTAACATCAGCCAACATTTGCGGTGACACTGCAGCCAATGTAGATCTGCAAGTCTCTGATTGCCTGTTCCACTCCATTGGGAGCTTAATTACTTGGAAGGCTCAGTGCCGGCCAGCTGGGACATTTAAATATCATTGAATCTCCCCCTCAAAAACAGCGTGGGGTTCCCTCCAGTGCTCCAACCAGTGTGGGGCGGGGGGGCGGGGGGGGCGGGGGGGGCGGGGGGGGCGGGGGGGCGGGGGGGGCGGGGGGGGGGGGGGGGAGGTGGGGAGGCATAATCAGCACCAAATCCCAGCCTAACAGATGTTGAAAAATACTTTCAACTCTACCCATCCAAGATGGTGCAGAACGAGGTAACTTCTCGTCAGCTGTGCCCAGCATACCCAAAATTATATCTTTTGCTCTCGTTCTATGCTTCTAAAATTTTATTCTAACTCTTTTAAACCCTCTAATAATGACCTTTCTCTACACCCTAGGTGTGACTGAAACACTACATTCCGCACTCTCTATGAACGGTATGCTTTGTCTGTAAAAGGCGCAAGAAACAATACTTTTCGCTGTATAGTAATACATGTAACAATAATAAATCAAATCACATCAAAACAAAAAAAAAGACTATTTTAATAATTTTCATAAAGTCATCAGTTGCCTCCCTGATCTACCATTGCAATCAGTGATGGATCTTGATGGTGTTTCAACTTGGTTGAAAGGATTATAGAATCATAGAATCCCTTCAGAAGAGGGATGCAGAAGAGGCCATGCAGCCCATCAAGTCTGCACCTACTCTCTCGCAGATCATCCCACCCACACCCTCTCCCTCTCCTAGCCCTATCCCTGTAACCCCACACATTTACCCACATTGTTAAGTATTTCCCTCTTCAATTAGTTATATCATTAACTTTTTAAATGACTCAGTAAGGGTTTCTGGCAGAGAATTCCACATTCTAACCACCCAATGTAAGGAAACCTTTTCTTACTCCATCAAAGATGTGCGGGTTAGTTGGATTGGCCATGCTAATCCATCTAACCAACACATCTTGAGACACTAAGGGACAAGTTAGCATGGCTAATCCAACTAACCTGCACATCTTTGATGGAGTAAGAAAAGGTTTCCTTACATTGGGTGGTTAGAATGTGGAATTCTCTGCCAGAAACCCTTGTTGAGTCCTTTAAAAAGTTAATGATATAACTAATTGAAGAGGGAAATACTTAACAATGTGGGGAACAAGCAGGAGAGTGGAAATAGGTAGCTTATGTGAGCAAATGTTGACAGAGATTTGATGGATCGAAAGGAGGAAAAGCAATTTGCCCAAAATAGTTGTTAGCACAGGTGTAACTATGTTCGACATAATTCACCGCCTTCAGGCAGAATCAAAAACCACAGAAAGGAAGATAAGATAAAACACAGAGTAAAAATTCGACATCTTGTGGTCAGCCGGCCAGCAGAGAGGAAGCATGAAGGATCATATCAGCTGTTGCAGCAAGTTCGATTGGCATGAGCTGATTTTTCTATTTCTGAAGTAACTCCAAATAATTAGTCCAAAGACCTGGGTTCAGATCAAACTCTATTTATTGTCTTGAACAATGCCCAGAGTTGCACATCAATCTGCTGGCTTCTTTTGTGAAGTCTTCTGCTAAGTAAACGCAACTGTTAAAGTAATTAAGTCAGGAATGCTCCAGAAATTAGATTTAATTCACTAATTTGGCCCATGAGTCAATGAGTCATTGTAGTGGAATTAGTTCTTCCCCGTCAAACAGGAAAAAACTGATATTATTGCAAAACGTTGGTGCGTCAATGTTTCAAAAGTTGACCTGTGCACTGCACAAAGTCAAGGAAACAGACTGGTGGCAGCTTTCTTCATTATCCTACAAAAGGAATGTTAACTTTGTTAATGTAGCATTTTCTTACATTGGGGAGTTCTAGAAAGCCCAGAGCTACTTTTTTAATATAAACATCTTACTGTCATTATATTTAAAAATTAGTTATAGCTATTATTCATTGAGGAAATTATATACTCCAGAGTAACATATCCTGAGGTGAAATACAGTTAAAAACATCTACTATTTTGTGCTGTAATCCAGGATTCCAGTCTCTAACGCAACAGAGGAGGTGATGGTATTATCGCTAGATTATTAATCCAGAAGCTTAGCTAATGTTCTGGGGACTCAGGTCTGAATCCCACCATGGCAGATGTGAAATTTGAATTCAATAAAAAAAAATCTGAAATTAATAATCTACTGATAACCATGAAACTATTGTCGATTGTTGGAAAAACCCATCTGGTTCACTAATGTCCTTTAGGGAGGGAAATCTGCCGTCCTTTCCTGGTCTGGCCTACATGTAACCATAAAGCCACAGCAATGTGCTTGACTCTCAACTGCCCTCTGAAATGACCTGTCACTCAGTTCAAGGGTGACTAGGGATAAGCAATAAATACTGGCTAGCCAGCAATGCCCATGTCCCACAAATGAATAAAAAATTCTGCAGTCATTTTGAATAAAATCTTTATCTAAAATGTGTTATATATTGGGCCAGTATGTTGTTAATAGCTACCACCTTTATAGATGGAAAAGATGCAATATTTTCATGTTACTTACTGCATTTGTTCCTAGAAATTTTAGATTTTAGATTTTTTTTAGGTGTAGTTAAATATAGAAAAACTCCGTAAGTGTAGTTCCGATTTTAGAAAATTTGTAAATGGAAGAGAAGAAATGAAGGTTAAAGCTTTGATCAGTTAATTCAGCATAGACTGGAGGAATTTCAGTAACACAGAGGATAATTCAACACAAAAAATAAGGAGGACCTCATCTAATTTCATCCTTTCTCTGTTTAATTCACCGATCATCGCTTAAGCACTGTAGCCTGGCTGATCATTGGCTCAAGGAGAGACCAAGAGGAAATTGCAGTAAACTGAAAAACAATGTGCAAATAGTATTCAGTATAAGCCACTTACTTCCACAGATACTTTGACTACATTTCCTCACACCCCACATCTTCTAAGGACTCTTCCATTCCATTCTCCCAGTTTCTCCCTCTCTTTTCCATCTATTTTGACAATGCAACCTTCTATGTCAGTGCATCTGATGTGATTTCTTTTTTCCTTAAATAATCCCTCAATGTGCTTAACAGCTGGGGCCTCAACTGTGTCCATTCTATTTCATGCAATTTTGCTCTCATGATTTTGCTCCCTCACCTCCTATGACCTCACCTTCCTCCTGTGTAACATCCTTCCCAACCTCCAGTGTGATGCCACTGCCAAACACATCGACCCTATCCGCCCCCTTTAAACACTGGGGCCAGAATTCTCCAGCCATTCACGCTGATGAGATTCTCCGGTCCCGCCAGCAGTGCTCCCCCACCCATGGGTTTCCCACTGGCGTGGGGTGACGTCATGGGAATTCCCATTGACAGCGGTGGGACCAGAGAATCCCACCACTAACAAACAATGCATCACATCCCGTCGGCGGGAAACACGCGGCTGGGAGGCCGGAGAATCTCGCACATGGAAGCGAAATTTCCCTCTGTGACACCCTAATCCTCAATCATCCCCAGGACCCCCTCCCCTTCCCATACCACCTTCCCTGGCAAGGCACAGGAGATGCAACACGCGCCCCTTTACTTCCTTCCTTCTCACTGTCCAAGTCCTTCCAGGGAAACAGTAATTTATTTGTGCTTCTTTCAATCCACCATTCACTATGCAGTTTCTTCAACATTGAGAAGACTAAACACAGATTAGATGGCCACTTTGTGGAACAACTCCATTCAATCGGCAAGCATACAATGGCAGATAGTAAGAGTTTCCACAGATACTTGAAAAAGAAAAGAGTTAACAAAGTGTGTTAGTCCTATAGAAAGTGAGTCTGGGGAATTAATAATGGAAAATAAGGAGATGGCAGATGAATTGAACAGATATTTAGCATTGGTTTTCACAGTAGAAGACACAAGTAACTTCTCAGAAATAGCTGTAAATCAGGAAATGGAAAGGAGTGAGGAACTCAAGAAAATTACAACCAGCGGGGAAGTGATACTTTGCAAAATATTGGAGCTACAGATTGATAAGTCTCTGGGTTCTGATGGATTTCATCCCAGGGCTTTAAAAGATGTTGAGATAGTTGATTAAAAAAAAGTGTTGGTTTATATTTTTCACAATTCACTCGATTCAGAAAAGCTTCCATTAGATTGGAAAGTGATAAATTTAACAGTTATCTTAACATCTGCCATAGGTAAAATGTTAGAAGCCATTATTAAAGACATAATGGGGCACTTAGATGAGTTCAAGATAATCAGGCAGAGTTAACATAGTTTTGTACAAAGGAAATCATATTTAGCCAATTTATTGAAGTTCTTTGAAGAAGCAACATGTGTTGTTATGCTCTTAGATTTTCAGAAGGCATTTGATTAGATGCCACTTGAAAGGTTATTGCAGAAAATAAAAACTCATGGTATAGGGGTAACATGAACAGAAGCTCATTGCTTCTTGGAAGTGCAGCAGAGAGGGAGAGATTCGCGAGAGGAGTGCTGTGGGTAAGCGCTGTTATTTTTTAACTTACTTTTTCGCGGGTTTTTTCTTAAAAAATATCTAAACCCGGAAGTGGTCGCGCAGGGAGGTCTGGGGGAGAGAGATTTTTTTTTTTTAAAAAGTTACTCACCTCAGTGAATCGGCCTCATTGCTTCTTGGAAGTGCAGCAGAGAGGGAGAGATTTGCGAGAGGAGTGCTGCGGGTAGGCGCTGTTATTTTTTAACTTACTTTTTCGCGGGTTTTTTCTTAAAAAATATCTAAACCCGGAAGTGGTCGCGCAGGGAGGTCTGGGAGAGAGAGATTTTTTTTGTTCCCCAATAAATTGGAACAGAGAGGAATCCCGATACTCTACACTTGTAGAGTATCCCACCCTCCCTCCTCCTCTAACCTAAAAAAAAAGACCCAGTGAGAGCAGGGCTTTGGAGAAAACAGGAGGAGGAAAGGTAAGTTTAAAATTTTCATTCACTTTTTATTTCCCTGTGTGTTTAAAGGGGCAATTATGAGTGTGAGGCCAGTATGTTGTTCCCAATGTAGGATGTGGGAGGTCCTGGAGGCTCCTAGCCTCCCGGACGACCATATCTGTGCTGGGTGTGTTGAGCTGCGGTTCCTAAGGGACCATGTTAGGGAACTGGAATTGCAGCTCGAGGACCTTCGCCGGGTTAGGGATAGTGAGGAGGTCATTGACAGGAGCTATCGGCAGGTGGTCACACCGGGACCACGGGAGGAGGGTAACTGGGTAACAGTGAGGAAGGAGAAAGCTCGGTTGATGGTGAGCACCCCGGTGGATGTGCCCCTTAATAATAAGTACTCCTGTCTGAGTACTACTGGGGTGGACAGCCCACCTCGGGGAAGCAGCGGTGGCAGTGTCTCTGGAGCTGAGCCTGGCCCAGTAGTGCAAAAGGGAAAGGAAAGGAGGGTAGTGCTAATTGGGGACTCTACGGTGAGGGGGTCAGATAGGCGTTTTTGCGGACACAGACGGGACTCTCGGATGGTGGTTTGCCTCCCTGGTGCAGGGGTCCGGGATGTCTCTGGTCGAGTCCCAGAAATCCTGAAGGGGGAGGGAGAGGAGCCGAAGGTCGTGATGCATATAGGTACTGCTGACATAGGTAGGAAGAGGGAAGGGGTCATGAAAAGAGAATATAGGGAGTAGGTAGACAGCTGAGAAAGAGGAATGCAAAGGTAGTAATCTCGGGATTGCTGCCTGTGCCGCGGGAGAGTGAGAACATGAATCGGTGGAGAATGAATGCGTGGCTGAGGGACTGGAGCAAGGGACAAGGATTTGGGTACTTGGATCATTGGGACCTCTTTAGGGGCAGGTGTGACCTGTTTAAAAAAGACGGGTGGCACTTGAATCCCAGGGGGACCAATATCCTGGCGGGAAGGTTGGCTAAGGCTACTGGAGAGACTTTAAACTAGAAAGGTTGGGGGGAGGGAATCGAAATGAGGGGACTGAGAGCGAGGAGGTTAGCTCGCAAATAGATAAGGAATGTAAACAGGGTAAGAGGGAGGTTAGACGAGTGATGGAGAAGGGAAGTGCTCAGGCTGAAGGTCTGAGATGTGTCTATTTTAATGCCAGGAGTGTAGTGAATAAAGTGGATGAACTTAGAGCGTGGATTGCTGCTTCGAATTGTGATGTGGTGGCCATTACGGAGACTTGGATGTCTCAGGGACAGGACTGGGTGCTTCAGGTGCCGGGTTTTAGATGTTTCAGGAAGGACAGGGAGGGAGGCAAGAGAGGAGGGGGAGTGGCACTGTTGATCAGGGATAGTGTCACGGCTGTAGAGAAGGTGGACGCCGTGGAGGGATTGACTACGGAGTCTCTGTGGGTGGAGGTTAGGAACAGGAAGGGGTCGGTAACGTTGCTGGGTGTTTTCTATAGGCCGCCCAATAGTAACAGAGATGTTGAGGAGCAGATGGGGAAACAGATCCTGGAGAGATGTAGGAATAACAGAGTTGTCGTGATGGGAGATTTTAATTTCCCAAACATAGATTGGAATATCCCTAGGGCTAGGGGTTTGGATGGAGAGGAGTTTGTTAGGTGTGTCCAGGAGAGTTTCCTGACACAGTATGTGGATAAGCCTACTAGAGGAGAGGCTGTACTTGATCTGGTGCTGGCTAATGAACCTGGACAGGTGGAGGATCTCTCGGTGGGTGAGCATCTTGGGGATAGCGATCATAATTCTATCTCCTTCACGATAGCATTGGAAAGAGATAGGATCAGGCAGGCTAGGAAAGTGTTTCTCTGGAGTAAAGGGAAATACAGTGTCATCAGGGAGGAAATTAGACGGGTAAATTGGAAGGAGGCATTCTTGGGGAAAAGTACCGAAGGAAAGTGGAGGATTTTCAAGGAATGTTTGTCTGGAGCTCTGCATGACAACGTTCCGATGAGACAGGGGGGTGTTGGTAGGGTACGGGAACCGTGGTGCACGAAGGTTGTGATGAACCTGGTGAATAAGAAAAGAGAGGCGTACAGAAGGTTCAGAGAGCTAGGAGGTGTTAAGGATTTAGAGGAGTATACGGGATGTAGGAAGGAGCTTAAGAAGGAAATTAGGAGAGCGAGAAGGGGTCATGAGAAGGCCTTGGCGGGTAAGATTAAGGAGAATCCCAAGGCTTTCTACAAATATGTCAAGAGTAAAAGGATGAGATGTGAAGGCATAGGACCCTTAAAAGGTGAAGGGGGAAAAGTTTGTGTGGAACCGTTAGAAATGGCGGAGCTGCTTAATGAATACTTTACCTCGGTATTCACGGTGGAAAGGGATCTGGGTGGTTGTACTGCTGGTTTGCGGTGGACAGAAAGGATCGAGCATGTGGACATAAAGAAAGAGGATGTGTTGGAACTATTGAATGGCATCAAGGTTGGTAAGTCGCCGGGACCGGATGGGATGTACCCCAGGTTACTGTGGGAGGCGAGGGAGGAGATTGCGGAGCCTTTGGCGATGATCTTTGCATCGTCGATGGAGACGGGAGAGGTTCCGGAGGATTGGAGGATTGCAGATGTGGTCCCTATATTCAAGAAAGGGAACAGGGACAGCCCGGGAAATTACCGACCGGTGAGTCTAACCTCAGTGGTTGGTAAGTTGATGGAGAGGATCCTGAGAGACAGGATTTATGATCATCTAGAGAAGTTTAGTTTGATCAAAAGTAGTCAGCACGGCTTTGTCAAGGGCAGGTCGTGCCTTACGAGCCTGGTTGAGTTCTTTGAAAATGTGACCAAACACATTGACGAAGGAAGAGCGGTGGATGTGGTCTATATGGACTTCAGCAAGGCGTTCGATAAGGTCCCCCATGCAAGACTTCTTGAGAAAGTGAGAGGGCATGGGATCCAAGGGGCTGTTGCCTTGTGGATCCAGAACTGGCTTGCCTGCAGAAGGCAGAGAGTGGCTGTGGAGGGGTCTTTCTCTGCATGGAGGTCAGTGACCAGTGGAGTGCCCCAGGGATCTGTTCTGGGACCCTTGCTGTTTGTCATTTTCATAAATGACCTGGATGAGGAAGTGGAGGGATGGGTTGGTAAGTTTGCTGACGACACCAAGGTAGGTGGTGTTGTGGATAGTTTGGAGGGATGTCAGAAGTTGCAGCGAGACATAGATAGAATGCAAGACTGGGCGGAGAAGTGGCAGATGGACTTCAACCCGGATAAGTGTGTGGTGATCCATTTTGGCAGATCCAATGGGATGAAGCAGCAGTATAATATGAAGGGTACCATTCTTAGCAGTGTAGAGGATCAGAAGGACCTTGGGGTCCGGGTCCATAGGACTCTTAAATCGGCCTCGCAGGTGGAGGATGCGGTCAAGAAGGCGTACGGCGTACTGGCCTTCATTAATCGAGGGATTGAGTTTAGGAGTCGGGAGATAATGCTGCAGCTTTATAGGACCCTGGTTAGACCCCACTTGGAGTACTGCGCGCAGTTCTGGTCACCTCATTACAGGAAAGATGTTGAAGCCATTGAAAGGGTGCAGAGGAGATTTACAAGGATGTTGCCTGGATTGGGGGGCATGCCTTATGAGGATAGGTTGAGGGAGCTTGGTCTCTTCTCCCTGGAGAGACGAAGGATGAGAGGTGACCTGATAGAGGTTTACAAGATGTTGAGAGGGTAGACTCTCAGAGGCTATTTCCAAGGGCTGAAATGGTTGCTACGAGAGGACACAGGTTTAAGGTGCTGGGGGGTAGGTACAGAGGAGATGTCAGGGGTAAGTTTTTCACTCAGAGGGTGGTGGGTGAGTGGAATCGGCTGGCGTCGGTGGTGGTGGAGGCAAACTCGTTGGGGTCTTTTAAGAGACTTCTGGATGAGTACATGGGATTTAATGGGATTGAGGGCTATAGATAGGCCTAGAGGTGGGGATGTGATCGGCGCAACTTGTGGGCCGAAGGGCCTGTTTGTGCTGTGGCTTTCTATGTTCTATGTTCTAACAGGAAACAGAGAGTAGGCATAAATGGGTCATTTTCTGGTTGCTAGGAGGTAACAAGTGGTGTGCCACAGGGATCAATGCTGGGATTTCAACTCTTTACAATTTATATAAATGACTTGGGTGAAGCGAACGAAGATATGGTTGTTAAACTTGCTGATGACACAAAGGTATGAAAGTAGATTGTGAAACGGACATAAGGAGGGTACAAAAAGATGTAGATAGGTTAGACAAGTGGACAAATATCTGGCAAATGGAATATAATGTGGGAAAATGTGAGGTTTTGGCAGGACAAATTTTAAAAAGTGCATTATCTAAATGGTGAGAGATTACAGAGCACTGAGATGCAGAGTGATCTGGGTGTCTTAGTGCATGAATTGCTAAAGTTTGGTGTGCTGGTGCATTAAGTAATTAGCAAAGCTAATAGAATGTTATCATTTATTGTGAAGGGAATCCGATACAAATTTAACGAGATTATGCTTCAACTATACAGGACACGAGTGAGACCGCATGTGGACTATTGTGTACAGTATTGGTCTCCTTAGTGAAGGAGAGATGTAAATACATTAGAAGCAGTTAGGAGAATGTTTACTAGATTAATACCTGGAATCATACAGCACAGAAGGAGCCATCGAGTCTGTACCAGCCACAATCCCACCCAGGCCCTATTCCAGCAACCCCACACATTTACCCTGCTAATCCCTCAGAAACAAGGGTCAATTTAGCATGGCCAATCCGCATAACCTGCACATATTTGGACTGTGGGAGAAAACCGGAGCACCCGGAGGAAACCCAGGCAGACACAGGGAGAATGTGCAAACTCCACACAAACAATGACCTGAGGCCGGAATTGAACCTGGGTCCCTGGCACTGTGAGGCAGCAGTGCTAACCACTGTGCCACCGTGTCAACCGAAAGACTGGGCAGGCTAGGCTTGTTTCCACTGCAGTTCAGAAGAGTAAGAGGCGACTTGATTGAAATGTAAGATTCTGAGGGGACTTGACAGAGTGAATGTGGAAAGGATGTTTCCTCTTGTGGGACAACCTAGAGTTAGTGTTTACTGTTTAAAAATAAGGGGTCACACATTTAAGACAGAGATGAGGGAAAAAATCCTCAAAGTGTGGTTAGACTTTGGAATTCTCTTCCTCAAAATGTGGTTGCTGCAAAGTCTTTGAATATCTTTCGGGCAGGAACCACCCTGCCACCTTTAAAGGTACTCCTAAAAATCATACAGAATTGGGACCCACTGCCATTTTTAAAGGGCCCCCCAGTCATCCCGGCTCAGTGAAAATCCAGACCATTAACTCTGTTCTTCCCTCCGCATAAATGTTGCCTGAACCCGCTGAGTATCTCCAATGTGTTCTGTTTTTGTTTCAATTTATATCAATCCTTATAAAGAAAATTTGGTAATATAAGAGCTTTTCTTGTGATTATATAAGTTGAAAATCGTCAAAGTTTTTATTTTGATCCAAAGTTATACAGACTGCTTTGCACACTGGTTTTTGATGCTGGTAATGGCTTCCAAGCATAGCTTTCCTTCTCTTACGATGACCTCAAGAGGATTCTTGATGTAGTGTTGTTTATACTGGTTTTCGCATTAATAAATCAGCACGGTTTCTTGCAGCCAGTTAGAAGGATATTAAATGGGTTTGCATGTTTTACCTGAATGTTTAGTTTCCACACCCAATGCCCAGCAATCCTCACCTTTGTGCGGCCGAAATTCCTACCATTCTATTGGAAACATTGTCAGCAATTTCAAATTGTGTATCTCTATCTGAGTTGTGATTTATGAATATCACAATAAAGATTTTGCTGATTCTAAGAAGTGCGTGTACAGGCATATCATTCAATGTTGCCATTTTTTGGCAAAGCGTGAACCCAGGCGGGAAAAGCGGTGTTTAGCCTATCGGCTACCAGAGTATTGCCCAGGCATGACCCTGTCTCCTCCACCACCTCCCCCATCACCTGGGGGCTGTACCTACCTGTGCGTCCCCAGTGGGGTTCTCTTCACCAGGTCCCTGCTTGTCCAGACCTGTTGTAAACCCTGCCAATGCCACCTTTCATGGCAGGAGCCTCATTACGTCATTGGCGGGAGGTGGAGACTATCTCAAGGAGAAATCCCACTGGCGTAAACGATGCTTTGGGACTCCTGTTGGATTCTCTGCCCTCTCCGGCTTTCCCGCCTCCCAAAAACGTGGTGAAAAATCCCCCCCTTGTCTGCAAATGGTTCCTCCACAGCAATCATTCAATGATTTAACAATGACAGATCTTTGTGACACCATATTTGCTGAAATAGAGTAATTGAAAAATAAGTTGCAGATTAAAATCAAATAATTGTTGTTTTAAGCCAATTGGTCTTCAGATGTTAGTAGATCCTTGCAGTGGATGTTCTGGTGCCTGATAAAGTCCCTGTGAAGCCCTTGGAATGATTTATATGATGCACAGTGTTAGTTAGTTCTTTACAGTCCCAGGATAAGGGACCACCATTTAGGGCTGAGATGAGGAAAAATTACTTCACTTAGAAGGTTGTGAATCTTTGGAATTCTTTGCCCCAGAGCTTTATGGATGCTCCATGGTTAAAAATATCTAAGGCTGGCTTTGACGGATTTTGGTCTCTCAGGGAATTAAGAGTCGGGAAAATGGAATTGAATCTTAAGATCAGCTCTAGTCATTTTGAATGGCAGAGCAGGCTTGGCAGGCCATATGGTCTACTACTGCTCCTATTTCTTGTTCATCCCAAATGGAGACATTTCTGAATTCAAAAACATGATAAAAATGATGGAGTCCACAGGTAAAGGTATTGAACCATTCTTCAAAATACTGCACATATAGAGTCATAGAGGTTTACAGCATAGCAACAGGCCCTTCAGCCCAACTTGTTCATGCCACCCTTTTTTTTAAACCCCTAAGCTAGTCCCAATTGCCTGCATTTGGCCCATATCCCTCTATACCCATCGTACCCATGCAACTGTCTAAACGCTTTTTAAAATACAGAATTGTACCCGCCTCTATTACTACATTTGGCAGCTTGTTCCAGACACTCACTACTCTCTGTGTGAAAAAATTGTCCCTCTGAACCCTTTTGCATCTCTCCCCTCTCATCTTAAACCTATGCCCTCTAGTTTTAGACTCCCCTACCTTTGGGAAAAGAAGTTCTCAATTTATGTACTGGAACAACATCTTTGATACTTACTTTAGCCAAACCTGACAATATTCAATTGGTGCTATTCCCATAATACCCAAGGAATTGGGAAATGGAAGATGTTGAGAAACTGTGGAAATATTGGATTGTTGCCAATTGTACCTTATTCTGCTAATTGGCGAATGCCTCGTAATTTACCTGAAATCATCCTGGCAATAAGTATCTTTGTGCTGTCAGTGTGGAGTTTGTACATGCTCCTTTGTGTGAGTTTCCCCTGGGTGCTCCGGTTTTCTCTCACAGTCCAAAGATGTACAGGTTAGGCTGATTGGCCATGCTACATTGCCCCTTAGTGTCCCAAGATATGCAGGTTAGTAGGATTAGTGGGCTAAATACATGGGGTTAAGGGGATAGGGCCTGGGTAAGATGCTCTGTCGGAGAGCTGGTGCAGACTTCATGGGCTGAATAGAGTCATAGAGCCATAGAGGTTTACAGCATGGAAACAGGCCCTTCAGCCCAACTTGTCCATGCCGCCCTTTTTTTTAAAACCCCTAAGCTAGTCCCAATTGCCCGCATTTGGCCCATATCTCTCTATACCCATCTTACCCATGTAACTATCTAAATGCTTTTTAAAAGACAAAATTGTACCCGCCTCTACTACTACCTCTGGCAGCTTGCTCCAGACACTCACCACCCTCTTTGTGAAAACATTGCCCCTCTGGACACTTTTATATCTCTCCCCTCTCACCTTAAACCTATGCCCTCTAGTTTTAGACTCCCCTACCTTTGGGAAAAGATATTGACTATGTAGCTGATCTATGCACCTCATTATTTTAAAGACCTCTATAAGATCACCCCTCAGGCTCCTATGCTCCAGAGAAAAAAGTCCCAGTCTATCCAGCCTTTCCTTTTAATTCAATCCATCAAGTCCCGGTAGCATCCTAGTAAATCTTTTTTGCACTCTTTCTAGTTTAAACTATCCTTTCTATAATAGGGTGACCAGAATTGCACACAGTATTCCAAGTGTGGCCTTACCAATGTCTTGTACAACTTCAACCAGACATTCCAACTCCTGGATTCAATGTTCTGACCGATGAAACCAAGCATGCCAAATGCCTTCTTCACCACTCTGTCCACCTGTGATTCCACTTTCAAGGAACTATGAACATGTACCCCTAGATCTCTTTGTTCTGTAACTCTCCCCAACGCCCTACCATTAACTGAGTAAATCCTGACCTGGTTCAATCTACCAAAATGCATCACCTTGCATTTGTCTAAATTAAACTCCATCTGCCATTCGTCAGCCCACTGGCCCAATTGATCAAGATCCCGTTGCAATTGGAGATAACTTTCTTCACTGTCCACTATGCCACCAATCTTAGTGTCATCCGCAAACTTACTAACTTACCTCCTATATTCTCATCCAAATCATTAATATAAATGACAAATAACAGTGGGCCCAGCACTGATCCCTGAGGCACACCACTGGTCACAGGCCTCCAGTTTGAAAAACAACCCTCTACAACCACCCTCTGGCTTCTGTCAAGAAGCCAATTTTGTATCCATGTAGATACCTCACGCTGGATCCCATGAGATTTAACCTTATGCAACAACCTACCATGCGGTACCTTGTCAAAGGCCTTGCTAAAGTCCATGTAGACAACATCAACATCACTGCCCTCATTTACCTTCTTGGTTACCTCTTCAAAAAACTCAATCAAATTTGTGAGACATGTTTTTCCACTCACAAAGCCATGCTGACTGTCCCTAGTCATTCTGTGCATCTCTAAATCCTTGTATATCCTGTCTCTCAAAATACCTTCCAACAATTTACCCACCACAGATGTGAGGCTCACTGGCCTGTAGTTCCCAGGCTTTTCCCTGCAGCCCTTTTTAAACAAAGGCACAACATTTGCCACTCTCCAATCTTCAGGCACCTCACCCGTGACCATCAATGATTCAAATATCTCGGCTAGGGTAGCCGCAATTTCCTCCCTAGCCTCCCACAATGTCCTGGGATACGCTTCATCAGGTCCCGGGGATTTATCTACCTTGATGCGCTTTAAGACTTCCAGCACCTCCTTCTCTATACTATGTACACTCCTCAAGACATCACTACTTATTTCCCCAAGTTCCCTAACATTCATGCTTTTCTCAACAGTAAATACTGATGAGAAATATTCATTTAGGATCTCACCCATCCCTTGTTGTTTCGCACATAGATGACCTTGTTGATCCTTAAGAGGCCCCACTCTCCCTTGTTACTCTTTTGCCCTTTATGTATTTGTAGAAGCTCTTTGGATTCTCCTTTGCCTTATCTGCTAAAACAATCTCATGTCCCCTTTTAGCCCTCCTGATTTCTCTCTTAACTCTACTCCTACACCCCCTATACTCTTCAAGGGATTCACTAGATCCCAGCTGCCTATGCATGTCATGTGTCTCTTTCTTCTTCTTGACCAGGGCCTCAATATCCCGAATCATCCAG